>NC_056734.1:34754780-34812280 GCF_019279795.1 Protopterus annectens | reverse complement strand
CAGTAGTCCCTATGGTAGTGGTTTTCACAGGCAGTGAGGACTGCTTTTAGCAGACATTGCCTTGCATGCATGGTGGTTGTACTTGGGGGGGGGGTAATAAACCCCTGCACCACATTTCACCCTTTCTAGCTGTGCAGTTACAACAAGAGTTATGTTGCAGCTTTTATATAGTGAATACATTGCAATATGGTCAGGATGGAGACTGTACACTCATGGAGTGTTTTCACAGGCCGATGGCTCCTTGTGTAATGTCTGCACATGCATGGTAGCAGTTCATTGGCTCAAAAAGTCAGCCAGTGCCCTTTGCATATGAGGGTGAGGGTGACTGTAGTTACCGCAGTGAAAGAAGAAGTAACCAAGTGCCTTCTGCATGCAGCAGATCAACTGAAGTGGTACTTGAATGAATTAAAAAAAAAGGTGCAAGAAACATTCATTAGTGTGAGAATTAACTCCCCAATGAATGTGGAGTTGGTTAGTGTCACTTAGGCAGGGGCACTGAATCTTTGCTTCTGCCAAACGTTGAAAAAAATATATATACAGACATTGATAGTGAGGTCAGGAGGAACCGTCAGCAAAGTATGATAGTGGGCATTAATTAAGAATATAATAAAATAGTTAGAAATCTTATTATGAGAGATATGTATACTGACGTAAGTTAGAATAGATGTGTTGATGTGGTGTTGCTGTTTACCAGGAGTGACACAGTAGGATAACCAAGTGTTCTTGAGGTGCAACTTTAGGTGATTTTGAAAAGTTTAGGTTATCAATTTGTTTCAGCTCAAGTGGATATTGTTCCATGCTCTGGATATGTAGTTGGTCTGTAAGTTGTTTCCTGCCTTGTTCCTACATTTAGTTATAAGGAAGAATTTGTCACCAGACTGCAGTGTTCTGTTTGGTGAGTAGGGGTGAATGAGAGGTTTGAAGCTTGGGCATTGTTCTGGTTTGCAAAGTATTTTGCAGACTGTCAACAGCTGCAAATGAGTATGTGTGGGAGTTATAGCCAGTTTAAGGATTTTACGGTTAGATAGTGATGGGTTATGTGAGGTTGATCTGTAGCAAATTTATCTATTTTATTGTAGTACTGCTGAAGTTTTACGGTAGTGCAGGAACTTTGGTTACTTACAACTGGAGAAGATATAGGAGAATAGGGTGAAGAAAGGATTCAACAGTGCTCCTCCTGATGGAGTCTGTGAGGAAATTTCTATCTCTATAATGACTGCGAGGGCAGTTGACAAGCCTGTGGTGTGTTTTTCTTCCCATTTACTTATGCTGTTCTTATTTCATTTCAGGTGTCCAGGGGCAATATGATGGATGTCCAGGCTTTGCGGAAGAGATGGATGGGCATTGTGGGCCAGGCAGATGACCTTTTCTGGGGAGATGCAAAGTGGTGACACTACAACAGCAGGAGTACAGGCTCCCAACACTCATAAGATACAGCAGATGTTGAAGAATAAACCAACAGCCAGAGGTAAGAGAGCATGCCGGGTACCACTGGCAGAGGATGTGACAGCTGGAATCAATGCTTGCTGCTCCAACAGGTAATGGTCCTACTATCCCAGTTGGGGCAAATGCAGGAGCACGGGTAGCAGGAAGAGAGGGCTATATGTTGGGTGACAGGTTTAGCAATGTACCTACATCTATGCTGGATCTGAGCAGAGGCTCTGGGGGGTTGCAGACCTTAGTGGGACAGAATTATGGCATTAGGGACCAGTTTGTTGGTGGGGATACTCCAGCCTTGGATGATAGTTTTTCATCATTGAAAGAGGACACTGACACTTGTCTGGAGGAGGTAGGGTCAGACTTTGGGACATGACTGGGAGATTGGTTAGCTAAGCAGGCATTGGAACAAGAGCTTTTGAGAGTCTTTTTAACACCTCATATACCGATTATGGTGAAGGAAAAGATTTAAGGGGAGAGTACGTGGACCTATTTGAGCTGATTGATGCGGAAGGTGTCCTCACTTGCTGGAGGTGAACATGGCAAATGGAAAAGACCTGCTGGCAGCCTTGGCTGCCCTTGGTCAGAAGCATTTGGGGAAACTGGGGCAGAGAATGTGGGAAAATTGGGTGTTGAGATTTGTTTATTACATAGAGAGGGATAGTTCTATGGCCCTTCCTCTATTGCTTATTTTCTGGTGATACGGGAGACACAAAGGATACAAGCAAGGAATGCATGGTTCTGGTATGATCAGAAATTTCACAAGAGGAAAGCAGTCAATAGGTCTATGCATTGAGAGGTAAGACACCCAGATATATGGCTGTCTACTATGATCGACAGCTTTGGAGTTGGCAGAGGAAGTAAGGTTGGAAAAGGGGTTGTTAGAGTATGTTGGGCTTTCAATGCCGGGACATGTTCTTGGGCTGCATGTATATTCTCCCATGCTTGTTCGAAGTGCATGGGTGTGCACCTAGTGGTTCAGTGCAGTTGGCGAGAGGGCCAATTGCTGGGTCATGTCCCATCCATTGCAGGGCAGGTATCATCCTTTGTAGGTCAGAGGGGATTGGACAGATCATCAGCAGGGTTGCAAGGAGTGCGCAGCAGGGGTACTTTTCGCAGTCGGGGGGGGGGGCTTTTCATAGGGTCAGTTAAAGGGGGGGCTTTTCATAGGGTGAGGGGGGGTTTGGGGACACATTCACCTTTTAAGGTACATGTCCTGTGGAGCATGCTGCTACAATATCTGCAGCTGGCAGTAGCCCGTGAATTGATTGAGGGTTTTTCAAAGGGGTTTCCGATTCAGTCAAGCTTGGTGGGAAAAAACTTGAGGTCAATTTTGGAGAGGGAGGATATTTTAGAGACCTTGATTGATAAAGAGCGGCAGGTGGGTAAGTTCCTGGGCCTGTTTGATAGCTTCCTGTTTACCCATTTTAAGGTGTCGCCCTTGGGGTGGGTTCCCAAAAAGAAACCAAATGAATTTTGTTTGAGTCACCATTTATCTTACCCTGATGGGAAGTTTGTCAATGATTTCATCCCAGTGGAGGAGGCTTTGTTGTGTCTTTCGGCTTTTCCCAGTTAGGGGTCGCCACAGCGGAACTCCGGTCTGCTAATGATTGGCAGTTGATTTTTACGTGCTGAGTTGCCGGCCCTAACGCACGACCTTCAATGAAGGTACGCCCATTCACGCATGTCTCTACAGAAGACGCTCTAGCTGATAATCGAACAGGACAACGTCTTGCTATGAGGCGAGACTAAGGTGAGTAATCCATCATTGGATGATGCAGTTCACATTATCACCAGTTTTGAGGATCCATGGCTGGTGAAAATGGACATTGAGTTTGCCTTTCTTCTTTTGCCTGTCAGTGAGAAGGATTGGTCATTGTTGGGCATGGGGGCTGGGGATAAGTTTTATTTTGACCCTGCTATGCCGATGGGATGTGCAGTGGCTTCTCCACTTTTGAAAAGTTTAGAAGAGCTTTACATTGGATATGGCAGCAGCGGGTGAATGAGCATGAGCAGTGCATTACTGATTTTTTTGTGTTAGTGGGTGACGGGAAAGTGGGAGCAATGCAGGAGTTTTTGAGGATGTGTGAGGAGTTGGTGGTCCCATTGGCCAATCACAAGCTGGGGCGCCCAGTGAAGGTACTGGATTTCTTGGGGTTGACCGTGGATGCAGGGCTAGGATTATTTTGCCTACTTGGAGAGAAATTAGCTAGGTTAAAGAAGAAGATAGTTTGAATGAAGATGAGGGATAAGGTACGGGTGAGGGATGCTATGGAAATTTTGTGGTTGCTGAATTTTGCCTGACAGGCAGTTCATCTGGGGCATACCTTTTGCAGATTAGTGGCATTCCTTTAGAAAGGGGGCAAGAGTAAGCACCACTGGGTAAGAGTTAGAAAATTAACACATGAAGACTTAACCTTGTGGCTGCAGTTTTTACAGCAATTTAATGGTGTCACCTTTTGGCAGTCAGATTAGGTAGGTCAAGGGGATTTACAGCTGTTCACTAATGCATTGGGGGAATGGGTATAGGGGCGTTCTTTGTGGGGCAGTGGTTTGCAGTGCCATGGCCTTCTGATTTACCTGAGGACTGTAAGTGAGATGTCGCCTTTCTGGATCTGATGCCAATTTGGGCAGCAACGATGGTGTGGCAGGAATATTTGAGGGGTTGGAGGGATGTTTTTATTCTTACAATATTGCAGTTGTGTGAGTTTTACTTTTATTGATGGTATTATATAAATTAGTTCTTCAGAGTTTGTTGATTATTTTTTCTTTCACAAGGGTACATATGCTGGGTGTGAAGAACAAGATTGCTGACAACTTGTCATGTTTTCAGTTTTGCACATTTTGGCAGGTGACTCCGTTGGCAGCAGAGGACCCCATGGCGGTGCCAGAGGAGGTATGGCAAATTGGGCAGCAGTGATTATCAGGTTGGCTCAGCAGTCTTGGGCAGTGTCCACCAGGAAGACTTACAGTAAGGATTTCCATAATTTAGATAGTTTGTTAGGCAGTGATCACAGCAAGAATGTGTGTGGTCAGAAGATTTGCTGTTGCGATATTTAACAGGGGCTAGGGCGCAGGGCAAGGTGGTGAAATCAGTGAGAGTGGACTTCGCAGCGATTGGTGTGTTTGCTTGGGTGGCTAGGCTGGAGGATTTTACTAGATCCTGGACAGTTGGTCTAGTGTTGAAAGGATGGGGCAGGGAGGAAGGCTTGAACAGGGATATGCATTGGCTGGTGACAAGGTGGATTTTGAAGGTGTTGTTACGGGGCTTGCGTAGGATATTTGGGATTTGGAAGATCATTTAGTGTGGGGAGCATTGAGTGTATGGATGGACTTTGTAGCATATAAAGTGTTAGAGTTGTTCAGTTTGTCGGTGTGGGATGATGTTATGATGTTGCCTGGGGCAGTTCATATTAGGTTAAGATCATCTAAGACTGATCAGGGGGAAAAAGGGGCAACAATAGTTTTGGAGGAGGACAGGTTGGAGCAGATGTGTCCAGTGACATGGGGAAGGAGTTTGTGTGCAGCACGTAAAGTTATTCCACTGGACATATTTTTCCAGTCCGTAGGTGACAGAGTGTTAATGGGAGGGCAGTTGATTATAGTCATGAGATGGGCTTTTTGTTGTATGGGCATTGATGGAGAAAAGTTTTTCCTTCATTCTTTCTGGCTGGGCAGAACATCAGACCTGGCAAGGGGGAGATAGCTCGATTGAAGTTATTAAAAGGGTGGGGCGGTGGTCTTCCAATGCCTTTTTGGCTTTTATTAGGTAAGGAGGGTGTATGTTGTACTATTATTAAACTATTTTTTTCTCTTCTCTTTCATGTAAAAGGATTTTCATCATAGGCCATTCGTATGTGTATTGGGCAGCAAGGAGGGCTGTTGTTAGGAGAAATGGTGCTGTTACATCAATCCAGTTGGAAAGTCACAATGCAAGGCATTAGAGCACTTAAGTGGAACCAGCTGTTTCAGGTATTACAAGGCTGCAGACTCAGCTAGGGCTTCCTTGAATTTTACTGGTGCAGCTAGCAGGTAGTGATCTGGGTGTGACACTGAAGCGTCAGTTGGTGTAACAGATAAGGGAAAATTATTTTATTTTTAAGGAAGCTATATCCAACATTAGGTTTGGTATGGTCAGAGATTATTTCTCGTTTGATGTGGAGGGAGGCTATGAAGTTTTCTGCAGTTGAGTAGGCACAGAAGTTTGTAAACTTTAGGTTGTTAAAGCAGTTGGGGGGATAGGGGTGAGTAAAGTTCAGCATAAAGAGTTTGCAGATAGGGACGCAATGTGGTTCAGGGCAGATGGGGTTCATCTTAGTGATTTTGGTCTTAATTTATTTAATTTAAATCTTGGATTGTTTTTGGAGGAATTGGTCAGTGATTGGAGATAGTGAGGGGGAACAGCCTGGTTAGGCTGGTGGGTGGAGAAGAGGGATAGGCTTGCCCCTCATCTGTTCCTCCTCTAGTGTATAATTGGAGAAAAGAATTTTAGAGTGGTGAAAGCACATATGCGGACGCTGCTTGGACTTGGTGGTTTGGATGGAAAGGAGGTGTTGGGAAGAAGGTGAGCAGTTGAACACTGCCTTGAAGTGTGAAGATAACTGAGCAGATGGAGGACACTGCTTATTCTAAGGGTGAGTGGTGGTATGCTGCCCTTATGGATGGTCATTTAATGTTTTATCATTATTCAATGAAGACTTATGTTTCATAAAGTTAATGCATTTATTTTATGTAAAAGCAATAAAGGTTGTCAAAGGTCCTTTCGTGTTTGGTGTCTTTATTAAAGTGGAATGTGACAAATGATGTTTGGAACAGACAAATTTGTCATGGGACATCATTAGTAGGGAGTGGAGGGTGTAGTTGGTGTTCTTTGGGAAGATGAGATAGAAAGGTTAGATAGACAAGGCAGGCTGTATAAAAAGACTAGGCAAGAAAGGGTTAATTAGTGGAAAGATGAAGGGAGGAAGGGAGATATGGAAAGAGGAGGGTGTTTAGGACTTTTGAGGTAGGGAGTTGGCTGTTGGGATTCACATTTTGGCATGGTGTTGTTACCCACCCATCCCTTCCCTCTTTTGTTTTTTATTACGGAGCTGGTAGGTTTTGGGGATTGTTGGTGTTTTGATAGGGGTGAGGCCCAGGGGAGGAGAAGATGGACAGGCTTGACCCTCTTCTATTGCTCCTCTGGTGTATAATTGGAGGAAGGAATTTTAGAGTGGTGGCAGCAAGTCTGTGGATGCTGCTTGGACTTGGTGGCTTGGATGAAAAGGAGGTGTTGGGAGGAAGGTGAGCAGTTGAATGCTGCCTTGAAGTGTGAGAATAAGCGAGCAGATGGAGGGCACTGCTTATTCCAATGGTGAGTGGTGGTACGCTTCCCTTATGGATGGTCATTTAATGTTTTATCATTGCTCAATGAAGACTTATGTTTAATAAAATTGATGCATTTATTTTATGTAATAGCAATAAAGGTCGTCAAAGGTCCTTTGGTGTTTGGTGTCTTTATTAAAGTGGAATGTGACAACTGTATGCTTGAAAATGTAATAAGCAATGAAAGCAGTGGGATTAATAAAACTAATGGTGATGAAGATGATTCCTTTATAACAATTGACAGCACAGATATAACTGAATAGAAGTTGGAGATTCTTCAGATCTGGTCTGATATGATATTCTTGCAACTGGGGATTCAGTTATTAGAGGAACTGATACTTACATTTGCAGAGAAGATAATAAACATCAAATAGTGTTATTCTTGCAGGAGTAAAAATAGATTATGTGAGAAATACCTTGGAACGCCTTAGTATTAGGAAGTATAGATATGTTTTTACTCATGTTGTTACAGATTATGTCAGCCACAAGGACTCTGATTGTTGGTAGGAAATGTACAGTCCCCTTAGATATCACAGCTTGTACAGGTGTTAGCATGTATTTTTCACAAATCACATATAGAAAGGAGAGTCAGGTCACTTTGAATGAAAATATTTTTTTGGGTAAATACCTACATGAAAAAATGTCCCATTTAAAAAATGGAGCTACATAGAGCATTCAAGCATAATTTTGGACACACAAGTGTTTAGACAGGATGGTGTACACTTGACAAGATCAGGGAAGAAAAATTTTGCTACAGATATTTTGCAATATTTG
Source organism: Protopterus annectens (assembly GCF_019279795.1). Lineage (NCBI taxonomy): Eukaryota > Metazoa > Chordata > Ceratodontiformes > Protopteridae > Protopterus > Protopterus annectens. The sequence goes on along the minus strand of NC_056734.1, from coordinate 34,804,705 downwards.
CCAAACACGTGGCAGGATTTTTTTGCCAGGTTAAAGATTTAACAATTCACAGATAACAACATATGATGCATCTCTGATGGTTAATGTTAGGAGCATTAATAATAAAGTTTTTTTATTGTAAGATTTGCTATATTCCGACAGAATTGGTGTTGTTTTTTTTTTTTTGTGAAACATGGTTAAAGAACAATAACTGGAAACGGAAACCAGTTCTGTCAGGGTACAAAAGATTTTACTGTAACAGACATGCTAAGAAAAAATCAAATGGAGATGTTATGATCAGGATTAAAGATTGTTATGAGACCCGTGATTATTACATGTTCAGTGATAACACCAATACATTAGATTGTGAAAATGTGAAAATAAAGGCACCCTTGGAACGTATAACAATTGGGGGAGTGTACAAACCATCAAAGTCAAGTGCTAATGCCCTTGAGGAATTTATATATTTCATGCATGAAACACAAGAGGAAAGGATAGCAGTGGTTGTGGACTAAAATTTACCATAAACTGACTAGAATAGTATTGATTCCACAACACTAGGAAGGACATTATTAACAATATCTGTTCAGATACAACCATTGCTTTACATTTTAAAAAAAACCTACAAGGAGATGGAATGTACCAGACACTGTGTCATTAAAGTAATTATTTTTACTTTATGTCAAGTTTTACAACCGGTGATGTGCAGTGATCATGGGGATAGAAATGTTAATTTATTACTATATAGTTCTTTCAAACTGAAATCTAAATGAATGCACATGAGATTAATAACAGATTACATGGAAGTAAATCAGTCACCACATAAAACTAATTGGAGAGATGTGTTCAGTGGAAAAAAATGAAGAAGGAATGAACAGAGTTTTGAAATAGAAATTGATGCAAAAAGTCAAAAATGTTTAATATCAGGATCTAGACAACTTCAGGATTATATATTTCCATAAAAACAAAATACTCGATTAAGGTAAGAGACAATCATATAAGAAATGGAAAACAGGTTGAACTATGACTTTGAAAACTGAAACAAACAAGCTGGACAGACAAATTAGACATAGTGTGAGACAAGATCAAGAAAACTTTGAAGAAAATTTATATAAAGGTATTAAGCATGATAGGATTACATTTTATAGATACATAAGATGTGGTAGGGGTGAAGGCATACAGATTGATAAACTGCAGATTATAAAATTTATTCTCAGATACAACATATTATAAATATAGTTACAAAATCTGGGTTCCTATGAGTACAACGAAAACTCATTATGTCGAATGCATTTTCGTCGACACATGTAGAGCGAACAGGCAAAACAGCGAAGCAGCTGTTCAGCAAAATTTTTCCAAGGGAAAGAAGTCGCTTGACCGCTTCGCTGTTTTGCCGTGTTCTGAAGTGTAGTGTGGTCCCTTGTCCAGTATAGCTCCCGAGCGTGATTGTGCAACAGTTACTGACCTTAGGGTTAGGGTGCGGGTTAAGGTAAGTGCATATGTATGAAAGTGTTTACTGTTTTATATTTATGTTAAATGTATGGTTGAGTTACGTGTATATGTGTTTTCAGTTGTTTACTTTTGTTTTGGGGGGGGTAGAGTTAGGATTAAGGTAAGTGTGTATGTGTTTGGAGCTATTTATGTAAATGTGCGAGAGTTACTGACCTTAGGGTTATAGTGCGGGTTAAGGTAAGTGCATATGGTTTAAAATGTTAACTGTCTTTTTTTCGTTAAATGTATGTTTGGGTTATGTGCATGTGTGTATTTAGTTGTTTACTGGTTTTTGGGAGGATATAATTAGGATTGGGTATGTGTGTGTATGTGTTTGGAAGTGTATAATGTGTTTTTTTTTTTTTTTTTTTTTTTTTTTTGTGGGGGTCAGAACAGCAATTTGTTTCCCTAGGAAAGAAATCGCTGTTCTTTGGATTTGACATTTTCAGCTTTTGCTGAAAATGTGCCGATGTAACATTGTTTGCTGTTTTAAGCGTTCGATGTTGCAATATAGATCCATAAAATCTTATACAAAGCAGTTTGGTTCCACAAAGGAGGTGATAAATTGTCTTTGTGGCATCCAGCTAACCTCAGATACTGAATTCAAATCAGATTATACTGAAAATGAACTAGGCAAACTGGATCTAAACAAAGTACAGGGAGGGGATACTTACAGCACCATTATATCTGATATGTATTAGATCATATAAATATGCAGAGATTCATCAAAACTGGAGGCATTAACTTGTAAAGCATGTACTTAAGGGAAAGATGGCAAACCCTGGGTCATACAGATGCAAAAGATTACTTTCATGTTGTGGAAAAATAATGAAGAAGGGTGTATTGGATAAATCATTGTCAGAATTGGAAAGGTTAAGACTTGAAACCATGTATCAGCATGCATATGAGCAAAATGGATTTATTGCCTCCTGTAATGTGATGTTCCACAACAAAATCATAGCAACTATGAATGAAAAATGTGCTGTGATGTAATATATGCAGATTAAACTTCAGCATTTCATAGAGTCATATGCAAAACACTGGTCAGTAAATTAGAACAAGCAGTTATCAATGTACTCTTGATAAGATGGATAGCTGCATGGCTTACAGATAGGACATAGCAAGTATTATACAGCAACTGAGCAGGTGAAATTCCAATTTGAAGTCAATGTGTCTCACAGGATTCTATCTTATGCCCATAATACCTTTCAGATCATTTTTTTCATCTGAGGTGTTCTACAGACTGTATGCAGATGACTTGAAAATGGGTAAAATAATTTCATGTGTTACAGACAGGGTATGCCTGAAAAACAACTTGACTAAATAAGCCATTTGGGTACAGGAAAGTAATATGCTGATAAATACATCAAAAACTAAGTGTATGAGATTTGGGAGACAGAAATTGAAAGGTAAATATTTAATAATGCATACAGTGATTGAAACTGTAGATTCAGTGGAGGACCTGGGTGTGAGTACATCCAACTTTGAGATTTTCTAATCATATCAGTCAATTGATTAATGATATTTATAGAACTATAGGTTGTATAAAAAGATTTATAAAGTCTATAAATCAGAAATGATGAAGTCATGGTTTGCTAGTTACATTAGACCCAAACTAAAGTGTGGAATAACAATATGGAAACCCTATAAGAAAACAAGCATGAGTAAACTGGAAAGAGTACGGTGGAAATATACCAAGGCTATCCATGGATCTGAACATTTAGGTTATTATGAAAGGCTAAAATATCTGAACTTGTACAATGTCTCATATAGATATTTAATAAGAGACTGTATTTGGGTATATAAAGCATACAGAGACAACTACCTGTGGGAATGTTTGAGGTTGGTTAAAAGTAGACGAGAATCATCTGACAAACTGTGTAGAAGATTCTACAGGAGTGAGAAGTGAACTAATTGGTTCTCTGAGAGAACAGCTGATGCATGGAATAAACTACTGGATCATATTAAAGCATGCATTAGTTTAGATATTTTAAGAACAGCCTGGACACGTATTATGGGAACAACTTTCGATATACTGGCAGGCTAGAAGGGCATTATTGCCCTTGTGTGAAGTATTTGTATTTATGTATGTATGTACATATGTATCTCAATGAGAAGTCTTTATTTTCAAAAACATTTGTAAATATTTATCTGCTTTTCATTAAATACCTTATAACCTGATTTCCTAACTCTACCCACTGTCTTATAATATATATCAGTTTTGAACTCATGCCACTGTTGTGTTCTTCTTGCAATCTATTAACCTAATTTCCACATATTACTCTTAGCTATATTGTCTTTTAACTCATTAGTTTAATGAATTTCTTCTTTTGTAATCCTCTTCAAAAACATATTCATTTTATTTATTTATATATCATTGACTGAATTAGTCCCACTAGGCTGGTAACCTCTTTTCAGGGTAGACAAGTGATGACATTTATACTACCACAGGAAATTTGGTCCAGGCATCAGGAAACTTTTCCTACACATTTTGATTGTTGTTGTTGTGTCTTTCGGCTTTTTCCGGTTACGGATCGCCACAGCGGAACTCTGGTCCGCTAATGATTGGTAGTTGATTTTTCTGTGCCAAGTTACCAGCCCTGAAGCACAACCTTCAACAAAGGTATGCCCATTCATGCATGTCTCCACGCAGAAGACGCTCTAGCTGAGAATCAAACCAGACAGCTTCTGACTGTGAAGCGACAATGCTACCGCAGCACCACCACCGCGGATTCCTACACATTTTGATAGGTGCTTTAAAATCTATTATATCCACCAGAGTTACCACCAACTCAGTCAGGTGAGGCCTAGGTTTCAGCATCTCGTCTGAATGACCACACACTCTGCAGTGCAAAATCCTATTATGCATTTATATCTTAAACTCTGATTAAAAAGACTCTTTCTTCCCAAACATCCTTTCAAATATGCATTCTTTGACCCAATGCACATATAGTACATGTAAAAAGAAACTGAATTTATTAAATGTAGCCAATTTGTCTGTTTTATTATATAAAATTCCTTTTCAGATAGGACTTAGTCTTGTACCCTAGAAAGTTATAAAAATCACTGTCAGTGTTTCTCCATGTAAAATGGAAACAGATAAACTCCAGCAACATAAGTTAATGTTCATAGTTAGACTGAATGTATTACACAGACTTTTTTCTTGAATGGCAATTCATACATTTTTTAAACTTTCATAATCCCCTCTAACTCTGCAGCAAATTTGCTCAGTGTTTTTCAAGTCTTCCTTACCTCTAAATTTCACTCTGACACTTCTATCACTTTCATATTAAAGCAAATGCCACAAATCCTTCTACTATTTCACCTTGCTCTTTTCTGCACTTATTTCTAATTCTCTATATCTTAATATATGCACCAATATTTTCACAAGCTGATTTAGCCATCCCTTAGCCATCCCTTATTTATTACTTTTACTACAATATCATCTATATAACTCAGAATTAGAGGATTATCCACTTGCCCTCTGTAACTAAATATTGCCTTACTTATACTTTTCTCTATTTATTTATGGATCCCCTTCTGTAATTCATGACAGCCATCCCCGTGCCCAGCATCTTACTCTGGGTCTACTGGCATGGTAATCTTAATCTGGGTCAATGACAAAATGTTGCCAGGGCCAACAAAGAACCTAAGGCTGTCCTGTGTGTGTGTGGGGGGGGGGGGTAGGGTTTCGGGGGGGTGGGGGTATGTGTCACTGTCCATATCATAAATCCATTTATTTTCTTATACAACCTCCCCACAATTTCCCCTCACTTGATGACTTGGAGATACATTACTAACTGATTATGCAATTGAGGAGGCTGTGGCATATTTACCACCTCCTTTATAACTCAGCCAATCCATCCAGCCACCATGAGGACTATACCTTTCTATGCATGACATCTCCAGTATCTACCAGAGACCTTTGTGAGAGATGCCCTCATCACTACCTATCATCCTAGGATGGCAAGGCCCATCTCTCCCTGCCACTGCATCAGTTACCCAGGTAGCTTGGGCTGTATCAGGGCTTTGTACCACTATACCACAGAAGTAGCCTTTTTCTTCTCTATTGTTTAAATTATTCATTACTAAACTCAGCAAAATAGTAGTCATGGGTCATTCCTGTATTAACCACAGTTTTTGTTTTTTATTTTATTTCCTCTACACCTATTGACTAGTGCCTAAACCGCTTGATAATCTCAGTACCTTTTCCAGAATCCCATAACATTGTAATAATACCAACATTTGCTATAGCTAATATTTTTGTATACTATTCTGATGAACTCCTTGTGCTAAGGACAAAATAACTATCAAAACAGTTTTGGTATTTTTTATTTTTATTTGGGTCTCCTTTGGTCTTGTAGTTTGATGGTTGGTACAGATTGCAATAACATTGGTATATGTGTTTTCAGTTTTACAGGTCACTAATTTCCCTCAATCCACTTCCCTTTAAGTTACTCACAATTTGTTTTATCAAGATCAGCATTTCTCATTCCCTCCAGTACAGCTCATTTGAGTATATACTTTTAACTCCTGGTGGCTGTGGTTTGATCCTTTAAAAAATTAAATTATCACTCATTTAGAGAGGTCAAATATTAATACAACTGAGTTTACTATCATGCATGCTTCAAGATAAAATATTCTGATACCTTGTATGTAGTATGGTTTTGGAATTATTAAATTAAATATGAACAAGCAATATTTGATGTCTAGCAGCACAGTAGGAAGTAACTGCAGAAATGCCTGGAGTCGCACTCAGCTGTAATGAGTTAATATTTCTTTTGTTTTTGACACCCATTCTCTTACCATGTCTTTATTAACATCTTCGATCCTTACTTGCAAAATACTAATTGTGATTTTGTACTCAATATTTCCTGATGTTATTGGTGTCAAGTTTTTAACAGCTCTTTTATCACCATTCTTCCACAGCATTTTGATAACTCCTAAACAAATACCACTGTCTCTTTAACCTTTCAATTAATCATTTATTAAGTGCCATTGCAAATCTGTTTCTCATTATCGTACATCTCTTTATAAAACCCATAACAATTATCTAGATCAGGTGTTGCTTCTATTACTCCTTTACTTTTGGCCTTATCTAGTCCATGTAATATAACCTCACTTAATTTGTTTTAATCATTTTCAGAAATATATCCTGCTTCCCAATCTGTTTTCTCTACTTCTCTTTCTTCCGCATACATTTTGACACATATCTTTCTACTATATCTACAGTTCTTCTTTTCATTCTAGCAATACCTCTGTCTTCATCTTTTATTTTCCATACTGTATTTTCAGCCTATTTTATCATTGTTTTTAAATAAAACTTATCACTTCTTTTATTGTTTATTTAAATTATTCTGTCTTTAACGTAATGTAGCTGGAATTCTATCCATCTCATCTTTCTCTCTTTTTTCCTATACTCGGCAGAATCACTCATGAACATTGCTTCCTGAAATGTTTCATACAAGTTTCATAAAATTCTTTTCAGTCTAAAAAAATATTTATGGGCAATTTTTTGTATTTACTTTTGTAATTAGTCTGCCAGTCTGTCCAAATTGTGTAGTTGCATGTCTAAGTATTCTTTGAATAACTGTTGCAGGTCATTCATGCCTTTTAAAGTACTAGATTAGTAATGTTCAAATATATAATACAACTAATAATGAAACACTGGTATGTTTTTTTTATGCATCATTGCTATATATCCTATGGACCTCTACGACAGGAGGTTTAAAGTATTACACAGTGAAGACTCTTGATTGGATGCCTTCAAGGCTCTTTTAACAATGACAACATTGATGGATACAAGGCCCACATGAATTATACCTCCTTAGAGGAGGTTGTTTGAATCATTTGGAGAATTTTGGACCAAAGCATGGCAAAATAGGACATTGAAGTATCGTTTCACTTACTCTCCATTTGTAAGACAGTTTTACTTTGACATAGGTGTTTATTAGGGTAATGACCACAAGGGCCTTTTTAAGCCTAGCCATACATCCAAAAATATCTGACAAGTTCTGGTGACATTGATAAGTGTACGTATGTGCTTGTGAGATGCAATATTTATAAATAGGTGCCTGGGAGAGGAACCATTTACAGGTTGCCTGTGTCTATTAGAGACATAGGTGCCAAACCAGGGATAAATTTCTGGTTTCCCATCCAATTGTCTAAGTTAAACTTGAATTGTGGTAGGGAGGAACTCTGGTTCACATGAATGGGGAGCCTGTTCCATAGATGCAACAGTTTCTGGGATACACACCTTTTTCTCCAGCAGGTCCTATTTATATCACAGGCAAGGTTTAAGTCTTTAGAATGGGTAATTTTGGTGCTGTTTGTTTTGTGGCTATGTATGAGGTCCATCAGAGTGGAGTCTGACAATGACTTGTATGCCTGGCTTAGATGTCTCCTCAACAGCCTGTAAGAGACAGAATACAAGAATAGGGCCTTGAGGCAGTTTTCATAGGGCATGTTACTTATGCCCTGTATTCATTTAGTTAGGAACCACTGTGGACATTCATATTGTTGGATACACCTGGTTAGGTACATGCCAAAGGTGACATTGTACTCAATGATAGGTCTGATAAATGCTGAATACAGTGAAGCAATGGCTTCCTTGCATCTAGATGCCATACCTTTGTTTATAAGTTGCACAACATAGAATGATTTCCTTTCTACTGTAGACTTGTGATGGTCAAAGGCTAGATTACTGTCTATGTGTGTCCCCAAGTCTCTGAATATTGGGTCAACACTTAGGGGTGAGTTGTCAATGTGACTAGGGGTGGATGACTTCCTGAAGGATACTATTATGCATTTCTTGGCATTTAATTTAAGTCTATGGATCTGGCACCAGTTGTTTGTCTGTGTCCGGCCTTCCTGGGCCAACATTTGTGTTGGTGAGTGATTTAATGACAGCTCTTAATTTGCAATCATCTGCCAATTTAGCCAGCCAGAGGCCATTAATGTTGACCTTTTCTTCAGAGAAGTAAGCGCCAAAAAGGAATGGTTCCAGGACCAATCCCTGAAGGAGTCAGGACTTTACTATAAATAAAAGACAGTATTAAAACATACAAAAACTGTTTGCAGTGAACAAGCCCCTACTGAAACCCCTAGATGGAAGACGGTGACCCATATACACTTACAACTTTACATATACCAACTCAGACTGTGTGAAAAAGGGAAAAAAGTCATCATTAACTCAACTATATGGTGATCTCACACCAAAAACTATAAATTCACTCAGCTGCTGACAAACAATGAAAGTGCTACACCTTCTGTCACACATCCACACAAACACATATACAGACACAAACTACTCAAACATACACAGAAACATAGCAAACACAACACAAATCTCAGCATTCTCTTTCTGAAATGGTAATTGATTAAAAAAGAGTGATTTCTACATTGACAATTAACAAGTTTGACCAACAATCACAGAGCCAAATATCTGTCTATTTTTATGTCTATGATGATATAAAACCATAAATAATACAGCACTCAAGTAGGAACTCAAAACTCTCTTTTCACATAAAAAGTGTATATATATATATATATATATATATATATATATATATATATATATATATATATATATATATAGATACTTACAGGTTCATAGGCATGTACTAGGCTAATGGCCCTGGAGCCTTTACAAGCCTAGCCCATAGAAGTGCCCTGGCATTGTGCTGCCCGACGTTAGCTCCCAGTGCCACTATCAAGTAGAGCCACTGGAGTGATTCGCAGGGTGAACTTTTTATTACCCATCCAATCATCAAGATTTCTCTTGAAGAGGGACAGCGAGGTGCTCTGCTTGACATGTATGGGAACTCTATTCCAGAGCATGGGCAGCCTCTGGGTAAGGAACCTGTCCCTCCAACATGTTTTGTTGATTGTGGTAATGAGGTTGAGGTCTCTGGAGTGTGTGATTCGGAGGGATTACGATTTCTTTAGATGTAGCATTTCTAACAGAGCTGGGTCAGAAATGGCTTTGTAAGTCAGGCAAAGATCACCTTTAAGTAGGTGATATGAGACAGAGAATAGCTGGAATCTTCTGACTCTGTCCGTGTAGGACATGTGTTTAATGCCTAGGATCCCCTTTGTGAGGTACTTCTGTGGCCTCTACAGCTAGCAGGTGTCTAGTGAGGTACATGCCAAAGGGGGCATTATACTCAATAATTGGTCTAATGATGGAAAAGTAGAGAGAATGATAACCTCTTTCTTCCTGGATGCAAAACCCTTGGTAATGAGATGTGCCACATAGAAGGACTTTCTGACCACAGTGGCAATGTGGTGGTCGAAGGAGAGGTTGCAGTCAACATGCGTCCCCAGATCTCTTTTAATGCCTTCAGTGTTCCTTGGGCTCGCATCTATGTGGTAATTAGTGGGAACTGAGTTTTTTACCAGAAGGGATGATGACACAGTTTTTGGCATTAAGCTTAAGGTCATGGTTTCGACACCAGTCATTGGTCTCAGTGAGGCCTTTCTGTAGGATGTCTGCATCATTTGGGGAGTTAATAATGGCTCCCAGCTTGCAGTCATCTGCAAACTAGGTCAGCCAGAGTCCCTTTGTGTCGGCCTGGACTTCTGAGAAGTAGATGCTGAACAGGAGAGGACCAAGGACTGATCCCTGTGGGACTCCACTCGTGGCTGATTGGCAGTCTGACTTGGAGTCTCTCACTTTCACACTGTGTGTTCTATCTGTGAGCCAAATTCCAACCCACCTACTGATATAGGGGTCGATGTCTAGTTTGATGAGTTTATCAATAATTCCTGCATGATGAATGGTATCAAAGGCCTTGGCCAGATCAAGGTAGGCCTTTAATATCAGGGCCATTGACCAAGTTACTCTGGATATCAGGGGTAGACCCAGTACTTTATTATTAGGAAAACTTGAATTGATGTGGCAAATTTGTTTAAATGCTTGTTGCTTCCCAGGATTAAATAAGATGTGTTCTATTTTATGTCTTTTAAAAAAGTAGAGTTTGTTAAGACAAAGGGTACATATTTGCCTACATATACATAAAAACAGAGTGAAGGTAACACTTTAGCTTGTTAATGAGCTACCACAGAAACTTCTTGTTGTGCTATGTATTTTTAATGTATTTTGAATTTTTTATTATTTCTAGTTGAAGTAATTTTAAATACTTTCAAGCACACAGAGGGTTAATTTTTTGGAGGGAAGTGTGTAATCATTATCCTAATTTGATCATGTGACCTTTTTTAAGTTGTATTTAAGTAGGGCTGTTTTTAGACATTTTTATCTGAATAAGTCCTTAATCGGACAAAAAGTGCTTCTTTGAATAAATCCTGTGTGGACTACTCCTTTGGTTGCTTTTGTTGCTTTGTTTGGTTTGTTTGTTTGGATTTTTGGCTTCTAGAGGTAGGCCTTACCTTCATCCATGGCCCTGTTGACTGACTCAAATAAGTCAACCAGGTTGAGCAGGCATGAACTCCCTTTTTCAAAGCTAAATTGCATGGGATCTAGAGTTTGGAGATTTCCTATATGTTTGTTAATCAAATCCATGATGATGTGCTCCATAGCTTTACATGTCAGACTCATCAGGCTAATGGGGAGATAATTCCCAGGATCTGTAGTTGTCCCTCTTTATGGAGAGGGATGACTGTAGCAGTGCAGCATTCTGTAGGGACAAAGCTTGATATGAGGCTGTGACTGAACAGGGCACAGAGATGTGGTGCCAGTTTGCTTTGTAGTTCATGTAGAACACATCCAGGGATATTATTGGGTCCCATGGATGCGGTATTCTTGACCTTGGGCAATGTAGATTTAACTTGTGCTGCAGTAATGCTGGGTGCCTGGCATTCTTCCGGTGTTGTGATTGGTCCTTTGGGGGGGGGGGGGTAAAGTTGGCACTGAATCTGTCGGCCACTATGTTGGCAGTATCTTTTGGTTAAGTATAGGAGGTACTATTGTGTAGTAACTCAAATCAAATCTGGGTATTGCCGTGGAGGTTCTTGGTATAACTATAGAAGGCTTTGTGACTGTTTTTAGTGTCTGCTGCAAGTCTGCCTTTACAGCTGGGTTTAGAGGTTTTGATTAGGGATATTAACTTTTTGTTGAGGATAATAAGGGAGTTTTTCCAGTATTGGAACTTCACCTTTTTTTGCAACACTTTCTTCCTTCTGTTGTAGACTTTATTAATGACAGGGGACTACCAGATTGGCTTCCTTTTTTGGAGGAGAGTGTCTTGGTTTTGTTGGGTATGTTTAGTTCCATCCATTTATGTACACATTCATACAGTGCATTGCTGTATTATTCGGCAATCATGCAGCTATTTTCCATTGGCATGGGTGCCGTGAAGTTAGCCACCTCAGTTTTTAGGAGCCCAAAGTCAGCTTTGGAGAAGTTTTTCAAAGTGGTTACCTTTGTGGGGGGTGTGGGTGAGATGTGGATTTCCATGGTGATTAGTTTATGGTAGCATCTGACCAGGTAGGGATTTACTACTGGTATAAAGCAACAGTCACCCATGTTAGTAATAACCAGGACAAGTATGTTGCTTCCTCTAGTGGGGGTCAGAATTAGCTGGTCCAGTGCATTGGAGCTGATGAATTCCAGGAAGGGTTGGGCTAGTGTATTGGTGCTCGAGTAGTTTTCCCAATTGATGGAGGGGTAGTTGAAGCCTCCTAGTATGAGAGTGTTGGGTTGGACCTTGATAGATTCCAGGGTGCTTAGGAATGTGGAATGAGAGTCAATGGATGTGGTTGGCGACCTATAGCAGGCTATGACCTGGATTGCCATCTTACCCAATGTTAGTTGTACCTAAAGTATCTCAGATGCGTTATGCTGGTCTACTAGTCTGGAGGTGTGCTTATCTTTTATGAATATGGAGACACTACTGCATTTGGAGCTAAGGTCCATGTTTTGTGGCTGAAAGGTGTGGAACAAGTTATAGCCTGGTAGTGCAGGGGTGCTTTATGCCATTTTAAACCAGGTCTCTGTTACAGCACAAATGTCGGTGTTCTCCATTTCGAGGAGTGCTTTGAGCAAGTGCATTTTCAGATTTAGACTTCTAGCATTGAGCAGTATGACTCTCAGATTGCATTTATTTTTATCTGTTATGATGGTAATTTGGTCTTTCGAACATTGCCTAAAAAGGAACTATAGGGGTGGCATGAGCTTTAGCCAGTACCTGGAAGCCCAGGGATGACAGATGCAGGCCATCTCTGGCAAAGCATCGAGGTCTGTCAATCATGTCATCCCAAGCAGACAGATACTGGATCCCCTTAAAATGGCATTAGAAACTTAGCCTATTGTTGAAGTCAATCATTTTTTATTTGTACTGTGGTATCATTCTGGTTGACAGTAGGATACTGCTCAGGGCTAGGGTCATACCTCCCTGGTCCACATAATCTGAGAGCTCCACCATATCTCTTTTCATGTAGTCCAGGGAGGTGCATCTCTGGTCATTCACACCAACATGGACAATGACAGAGTCATACTTGTACTTGTTGTGGAGTGACCTGAGTGTGTGTGTTATGTGTTGGATTCTGGCACCTGATAGAAAGCTGACTATTACCATCTCCTTATTCAACCTAGTGAGTGGGACATGTGTGTGCCTCACTATTGAAACACCTATGATTAGTGTATTGGGCAAGGTGTTTAGCCTTAGGGAATTAGGTTGAGGGCCACACTGTTGAGGTGAGCTATCTGTCCTGTGGTTTGTGCTGTGTTGTGGTACTCAAGTGCATTTCTGTCTTGGAGGTCTCTGCTGTTTGGGTAAATTTCTATTGAGATCCTTCATGAAGGTGGGTGTGTGGTTTGTCTTTTTATGTGAGAGATGTGATGGTGGGTGTTCTAGAAGGTTATGTGTTCCATCTGGTGTGGTGCAAGTGTTGACCTTCTCTTCTTGACCAGCTAGGCCGATCTTGGCTGGAGAGTGTGTACCTTCCAATTTGGTGATATAAGTGCATCTCTCACAAGTTTGTTTGGAGGTAAGAGGAGAGGGTTGTCTGTGTACATAAGACAGTTTCTACACTGCCTCAGAATACCCATGTGCACCAGGTTAATAGGAGAAAGCACAGGGAACTGCCCTTTAATCATGCCAGGAGGGGTGGTCATAACCTACTAAGTACTGGAGCTATTTCCATGAAGAACAACTAATGCTGATGACACTTAGGTGTGCTACAATAACGGCTACAAAAAGCTGATGAGGTGCAAAGCAATTAAGCTATTTGAAGTGCAAGAGAAAACTAGCAAGATTCAAGGGAAAACTGAAGAGAAGACTTTCTGGCACCAGTAATATTTAACCTCAGCTCGGAGCTGCTAGGTGGAGCTTCAACAAGGGTGAACCCATGCAAATGCAGACTTTTAAACCAGAAAGTTGAAGGGGATAGAAAAACTGCCCAAACGGCCAATAAACTACAATTTCTGGGCCAGAAACCACTACTCTTGTGGTAGATAGGCTACCTAGTGCTTACCACTCCCACTGATAAGCTAAAAGGCTTCCCACCAACACAGAATGGGTTGGGGGGGGGGAGGCTCTGAAGCTTAAAAACAGTCCTGGATAAAGCAAATCTATGTCTGGACTAGACTTTTTACAGGAAAGGCGGGAAACAAGTTTAGAACTTTTTTTGTTTTTTTTTTTTTTACAGAAAAGCAGCTAAAACAGCAGTAAAAACAGTTCAAATGCAGTGCAAGCTAGCACAGTTGAGTGTGTAGAAATATTAAAGGAAATATGATTTAAATATATTCAATTAAATTAAAAACAACTAAAAACAAGTGCAGAAAGCAGTAAATTAGGAAAAAATCAAAATGGAGGCACTTAGGGTATCAGAAACAATGCCAGCAGATGTATGAATAATTCAGTCAAACAAAAATTAAGACAGTGAAGATCTTTGAACAGTTAAAACATGCCACAAATATAGTTATTAGCTCTATATTTCCAGATTGTTTGAGAAGCACACTCAGTCAGAACACAAGGAGATTCTAGCAATGGAAGTACAACACTGAAAATACACCTGAGGCAACAGCAAACAGTTAAGATGGGCTGGATCAACAACCACCACTTGAAACTAGCTTCTGAGCTACTTTGAGAAACAAACAACAACTAAGGACAGAAACAATACAGCAAATATATAAATAATGAAGCAAATATATAAATACAGAGCAGTGCAAACCAAGTTGCAAAAAGTGTACTTATCAGTTTGGAATATAAGATGGGAAAATGTTCCAACTTTGTTCACAGTCAGGATAATTTAGCTCTCTGCTATATCAGCTCTGTACAAATTCACAGGAGATGCATTGTTCTGAATACTTGGTGGACTTAGGGAGAACAGGGTTTGATGAAGGTTTGTCCACAAAAACTCTAAATGTAAAATAACTGGCCTGAAGCACAAGTACTAAAACCAAAACTAAGACACATAGAATAGCAGACAAATTTAAACAGGCTACTAACAAACAGTAATAAGTGCAGAACAAGAGCACTTGAACACTTAAGAGCACACAGAACAGCAAACTAAGGTAATAAAGAAGGTAGAAGACAGTTACAGTAAGAGCTGAATAATGTAAAGTATTTGTTTTTATCCGTATGAAAAGTCAAATGAACAAACCAGGTTTCCCACCAAAAAGAGGAACTTCTTCCCTGCTAATTGCAATGTTTATAACTTTTCTAGTAGGAAATAAAAAAATCTTTTGGACCTAAATAATTTAGGAAAACATCCACCTCATAATTAGTTAATATCAATAACAAACAATAATAATTTTCTGAATACTCCCTTACTAAACCTAAATAATAAAAACACTGGTATAAACCTATTCCATAAATATAGTGTGCCATGGAGTAGCTAAAATAATATTACATGCTAACAAATATATATATATATATATATATATATATATATATATATAGAGAGAGAGAGAGAGAGAAAGAGAGAAATCACGTGAATTCCTATCAAATCACTTATATATTAAAAACTATTTTAAATAAACAATGTAATATTTGTGTCTAAATAATAAATACAGTATAGAATTTTAAACCAAACATGTTAAACCAATCAACCTTTAAACCAACACATTAAACTCCTCCTAAATTCAAAAATCCACTTTTTTTCATTAATATGCAAAAAGTGCAACTTGCTGTTGCTGTTGGGTTAACTGGAACTGACCTTATCAAGTCCCATAAAGCTAAACACTGTGTCTGTGCAGTTTTTGATATCATATACATGCACTAGGTTCTCTAAAACATTTTATATCACTGAGATGAATAGAGATTTGTTGTTTAAACATATGCAGTGCCCCCCCCCCACATAAAAACGCCTTACATTTACAGGTAGCTAAATTATTAACCCACTCAGTGGAGAATGTAATAAACTTATGAATATTGAAAACTCTACATGTATTAACTGATGAGAAAGACCTAGTTTTCATAATCTTCGACTTCTTCTTTCATCTTTTCCTGGTTAGGGGTCGCCACAGCAGATCACCTGCCCACTCATGATTGGCACTGGAGTTTTACTGTGTCGAGTTGCCAGCCCAGTGCCCAACCTTCCACAGAAGGCACACACACACTCACACCTAGGGCCAATCTAGAGCGTCCAATCCACCTACAGCATGTTTTTGGGATGTGGGAGGAAACCGCAGCACCCGGAGGGAACCCATGCGACCACAGGGAGGACATGCAGACTCCGCACAGAAGGCACCCCAGACAAGAATCAAACCAGAGAATCTCTTGCTGTGAGGCAGCAACGCTAACTGCTGCACCACTGTGGCTGCCCATATTATTATATTATTAACCTAGTTTTCATAAATGCTTACAGAACATGGAATTACCAAAGGGAAACCATAAAAATGGTTTCATCCAAAAAAAAAGTCTTGAAATTTCAACATAGAGATTCTTAAAATTTGAAGAATGACTGGCAACGTTTTCCTCTTCTATAGGAATACCAACATTTTTCTGGTACTATGTTGCAAAAATATCTTATTCCTCATAATAAAGGCCAGTATTTGTCAATAATACCTCTTTTCTTAAATAAATCATTCCAGTAAGTGGTAAAAACCTTTAATGTTTCAAAGCTCTTAGCCTTCCTCTGTTCATTATACTGTAATAGATTTAGCATTATTTGAATATCAGTTCTTTTTCTACCTTCTAAAATATCAACATGATTCTAACCACTCCTGTAAAATCTATTACAACGGTTGTATGCCTGTTTGTTCCATTCCTGATCATTGCTACAAAAACTTCTAGCTCTAAACATCTGACAATATAGTTTAATATTAAAAAAGAGGATGACAACTACAAGCATTTAATCAAGAATTTATGCTAAAAGGCTTATGATATAAAGCGGTGTTAATAGCACCATCCAAACTTTGTCAGTGCAGCATTTTAACATTCAATATTAAGTAGATTATACTTGGACATAAGTCTAAGACCCATGTCATTATTATTAAATTAGTGATTACATAAAAAATTAATCTACATTTCTGTCCCAAAAAGTCCCACACATCATACAAAAAAGTCTCTGCATAACCAACCATGAACCAACAACTTTTTGACCCTAATAATAAATAAATAACAAACATACAAATCTGCATAAATATGTGCAAATGTGGCACCCATTGCAGTGACCTGCAACTGTAAAAATACATTTCCTATCAAAATGTTTAACATTCGTTTCTAGAACAGAAATTAGATTTGACAAAAATTCATTAAATTGTGGAAGATATAGTTCAGTCATATCCAACCAATATTTCATTGCCTCTATTCCTCTAGAATGAGGTATAGATGTATATAAACCCTCAATATCCAAAGTATACTACCATGTCATATTTAATTCTTAGACATCATCCTTCAGCAGCAAAAAACATGTGGTACCATGTAATCTGGCATTAACATGGACCAAAACAGATTTTTAGCAAAACTCAAAAACTCAGAAATGTGCCCCATAAGTGAACTCATCCCAGAAATAAACAGTCTACCAGGAACTCAATGAACATGCTTTTTGCATTTGGGGTAATAAATCTGAATTCTGGTTTATAGGATTTTTACCACCAACTGAATGTTAACCTTATTGGGTATTACACTATTCAATACCATATCATTTAAAAAAAGAATCACTAGATGTTTAAAACATGCCTGTTTGATCCAATTTTAAATGTAAATAAGTTTGCAAACCATTTAGCCACTTGCAATCTTCCAATCTGTAGTTCTTTTTAGTCCATAACACCACACCCCCACCTTTATCAGCATTCATTACGACCAAATTTTTGACTTTTTACATTCTTCTGAGCAGTTATCTTATCAGATGTAAGATTGTGACCAGAATTCCTAAATATATCTCTTTGATTAGTATACAAATCATATAAAACTGATTGTTCAAACATTTTTACACTGGGTTGTGTGGTGGCTGGAAATTAGATTTCTTAAAAATAAAGGGCTTAACTACTTCACTTGAACAGTCATTATTTCAAGAATTGTACTAATATTTTAAATTTAAAAGTCTGGAAAAAAGATTTAATATCCTGAACTAAATCAGGTAAACCGACAAAAAGAACGAAGAACAAAATTCAAACCTTTGTCCAACAAAGTTTCTGTTGCTTCACTGATGCTAAAGCCATTCAAGTTTACGTGCAAATCTTCATTGTCTGCATCTTGGTTAGCATCTGCTGGATATTTGTGCAATGAGTGCCTCTTTTCCTGTGCTTCTGATGTTTGCACCCACTTTATGAGGCTTAAACCTGGGAAAGTGTTTTGACACTTCTAGATCAATTTCTGCATTAGACCATACTGACAGTTCAGAAGAAGCATCATTTTGATGCAAAATTGACCTCAGATTGGATTGTTTCATATGGTTTTTCAACTGGACATTGTTTACATTATTTGCACCTGCAAAATGTACAACTTTCCTGGATTTCAATTTTCCAAATGCCTGTCCCAATTTATAGTCTTTGAGGTCTCGCTTAAACTTTTTAAGTTTATAAAACTGTAATTCTGAATTTAGTGACTGCATTTGACTGGCCAAAGATGTATTCAAAGATGAAAACAAATTATGATTTTGAAAAATATTAAATTAGGTAAGATCCTCACTAAGGCTAGTAATGTTTTGCTCTTAAAAGTTAATCAAGCAATCGATAAACATACACAAAGCTACTTTCTGTGTCACTCGCCGTCATTGCATAAATGTTCCGTCTTCAATTCAAACCTCTGGTTGTAAAAATACAAAATCTGCATAATAAAAAAGCCATACATTGCTGTTGGCAAGTCATAAGCAAATGAAGATGCCAAAAATGAAATCTTAACTTCTTGGAAAAAGAATATGTTAAGTAAGAAAACACTTGGTTTAACTCTACATTCCTCATTGCAATTTAATGGAACAGAATTTTTTATGCTCATCCTGGGATTAACTGAACAACCCCTTAAACAAGAAAATGGTGATGTAATGTCCTTTTCAAGACTCATTCAATCCAGAAAAGAAGATAAGTGCAATGAAGGAGCCATAGTGCAAACTTCTTAAGTTGACAAATCAATCAAACTCAAATGTAGGTTCAGCACAAACAGAATATATTCCAAGAACTTATTTTTTTTTATTATTTAGGTCTAGTGACTGCATATTCAACAATTATTATTGTTTATTATTTATATTAATTAATCATGAGGTAGATGTGTTCTAAATTGCTTGCACAAAAAAAGATGTTTTCTTTCCTAGCAGAAAAGTTATAAAGGTGACTATGTCACATAATGTAATTAGCACTGAAGAAGTTCCTGTTTGATTTCAGAAACCTTCAGCTGTTTTTTGGAGTATATATTTATATATTAAAAGTTTGTTTTGAGTTTCCATTTGGGTGCTGTATTAACTGGTTTTACATAGTGAATATATGCACCCAGTTTCTTTTTTCAGCAGTCATGGACTGAGTTGGTGTGTGTGTGTGTGTATATACATATATACATATATATATATATATATATATATATATATATATATATATATATATAGTTCTGCTTTATAATATGAAAATACTGAAATCTTTGAATTTTAGTATCTGGAAACCATAAAGGTGAACACTCAAAATCCCGAAAACCGCAAAACACAAAATTGCAAACATTAACACACCATACATCACACAACACATACACAATCCTACCCACACTACAACAAATCAAACAACAAAATAAACACAATAGCACAAATCAAAACACCTACACTAAATATAAGATGTGGGACAAGCCCCCCTGCACTTCTGTTGTGGGGGATGGTGGCCCCGCACCCCCTACTTATATATACTAAATCCGAGATCGCACAAACAGAAAAAGACAGCAAACTCACACCCAGACATTCTACAGTCCGTCGTGCGTACACACACACACACACACACACACACACACACACACACACATCACATCACACACACACACACACATATATATATATATATATATATATATATATATATATATATATATACAAACACCAACACATCCAACACTTATACACTCATACTTTCACCTGCCTATCCTAACCCACACGTACAGCTTACAAACACACTCACATACATCCAAACTCCCACCCAAAACCCTTACAAAACACTCCCTTACTTTAAATCACATGTAAATCCACACACTACACTGGACAGCATCCACACAAAACACTGCACGTAACGAAGCGTAAAGCCATAACCACAAATTTGAGATATTCACATTTGCGAATATGCACTTTTACTATTTAAAAAATTCACCTTTATGGTCTCCAGATACTAAAATTTGAGATTTCAGTATTTCGAGATTATAAAGGGGAATAATATACATATATATATATATATATATATATTTATATAAATATATTTATATATATATATATATATATATATATATATATATATATATATACATAGATAGATATAAATATATATATATATATATATATATATATATATATATATATGTATATATATACACATATGTGTATGTATATATCAAATTGATAAATACATCCATACATTAATATATACATACACATAAATATAGATGCAGAAATAAATGGAAGCATAATCTTCCATTGAATCAGGAGCTAGTTGATGCCCCAGTGATCAACTGCTAATCATCAGAAAGGTAAGCATTCATTTGCAAAGATAAAAAAAAAAAACTTTTTTTTTGCAGGGGGCAAGCCCTCTTGCATCCCTGATATAGGGGTCTGTGCCCCACCTCCTGCTGATCATATATATATATATATATATATATATATATATATATATATATATATATATCAGTGATTAGACTGCACTACAGTAGGAGAAGGTCATACTCCCTTATCCCCACCCAAGTGCAACCTTCCACTGGCAAAGCCAGTAAACTTTGATCAGAGGATATTAGATCAGCAGCACCTGCTCTGTCAGCTTTCAGCAGGTTGCTTTCATGATGAAAGGTGCTGCTCCCCTGCAGATATATGCATGGATTACAGATATATGTAAAGATATAGCTATAGATATAGATATAGATATAAATAAAGATGTATCCACAGATAATACATAAAAACCTGGACATAGATATAAATGTAAGAATTGATATATATATATATATATATATATATATATATATATATATATATATATATATATATCTTAGGTTCTAGTCTTTAACTTTGTTCATTACAGGGGAGATATTCAGTGTCTTAACTTCAGCAGGTTGAAAACTGATGTGACTGATTAAAGATAGTTGTCAGATATCTACATATACAGAACATATCTATCTAAACTAGAACAGAGAAAAAAAAGTTCTGATTCTTAACTTCCAGGCAGTTAGAAAAGAAGTGGCTGTAGCATTTACAAAATAACAGTTCTGTATTATTCAGGCTAAGGCTTGAAATCTTAATTACTACATTATTTACTTACATAAGGTATTCCAAACAAATTAAATTCCAGCATTCCTGGTATAGCCCATTTAATGTCATTCCATGTTGCAGCATTATCTCCAAGCCAGTGACCAGAGTATTTTCCTGTACCAGCAAATGATGATCTAGTGAAGATAATGCTTCTGTCGTTTGGGAAGACACTCTTAATAGCTCTAAAAATACAAGATTAAAATAAATGAATTATTTAATTATTTAAACAAAAAGAAATTTATTTTGTTAACTGTCATTCAGGAGACTTTTAATTACACAAAAACCTAACATAGGAAGTAAAGGTGCACCTAATAAATATGTGAGTGATGCCAATTAGTTTCTTTAATAATGAAAATGGTTTGTTTTGATCAGTTTTCATTCAGAAACTTGACTTACTCTTCAATAATTTGAGTATTTAGATGTACAGCCTTTGAAGATCAATGTGTTCTATTATCCGACTATTTTAAATATTATGTTGGTAAGACAGAATGTAGTTTAAAGCAGAGGATTTATGAACACCTATATGAAATTAACCATAGAAAATAATCCAGCACTTTATAAAAACACAGCCAGTTATGCAAAGGGTCTTATTTTACAATCTGGTTGTTGGAACATGTTATACCTCATGGAAGTGTGGGTTACTGGGGATTAAAATTGGAATACTGTGAATTGAGGTGGCAATTGCATTTACATGCAGGAGCACTACCAGGTTTTAATGATTATTTGTCCATTACTCCAGCCCTCAAGTTGAAAGCATTAGAGTATTGAAAAATATGTTAAAAATGTATTTTATATGTTTTACCTTTTTTTTAATTTCTCCAAATCTTTTGGGTTTCTAATACTATGATGGGAATGGAGCCCATTTCTAAGTCAAAGGATGATTAAGGTTCATAAAATTAGTATTGTTTCAATCTTTGATGTCAGCCAAAAGTGCTCTTCGCAGCATCCGCATTGTGTCCAGTAATGACTCCTTCTGCAATTCGTTACATGGATTGGTAACATATATAAATATGATTGTAGATTCTTTTTCATAAGACCCATTGCTCGTACTACTATTGGAACTGTCTGGGTATCTTTCTTCCACATTGCTCTTGTTTCTGCCTGCAGATCCTGGTATTTTATGACTTTGTGTCTCTCTGCATGCAAGCCAATGTAGTCACTGAGTGTGCCAATTTCAATGATCAATGCTATTTTTGTCTTCTTTTCTTGGACCACTATATCCAGTTTTCTAGCATCTATCTTTTGAACTGTTGGTAATGGGTGATCACATGTGATATAAACTTCATCATTTTCTATGCTGCTTTGTGGTTCATGTTTCCAGAGTTTTTCAGCCACTTTGATACCATAATGTTTGCACAATCCACAGTGCAACAGTCTTACCACATTATTATTTATTTATTTATTTATTTATTTATTTATTTAAGTTTTATGACCGGGGATGTCTACTGGACCAAGATGAGCCCGTTTTCAGTGGAGGCCCGGGCTGAGAATCTCCCAAAAAAATTACAAAGATGTTAATTACAAATATATACACAAAGCAGTAAGCTCACCTACATCACTTTGAAAATACAGTGTGATATGTATGAGGCATAGTACTTGAAATAAATTCAGGGAAATACAGAAAATAGTACAGTGGTGGAAGAATTTTGTATGTACACAATTAGAATATGTATTAGCTGTAATAAAATAATAACTGTAGCTATAAGAAGATTCAACAGGATTAGCCACAGTGCAACACAAGACAGTCATGTGTAGGTAATGGAATGTAGTAGTAGGCAAAGTAGTGGTATGAGAATTGGGTGAGGTAGGGGGTGCAAGTCCGAATAGATTAGGGGAGATATTATGTAGGACAGTAGCATGGACATGCCCATTTTGAAACAAGATATGAGAAAAGGAGAAATCTGAAGCTGGTATGGTTAGGGGTATTGCACAGGGAGGGAGGGAGAGAGTTCCATACTTTAGATATGGAGCAAGATAGCAGATGGTGACCAGGAGGTTGTGAGGGTTTGTGAATTTGTAGGAGGTTTTGGTTTTCTGATCTGAGTGAGCATTTAGGAATGTAGGGGGTTAGGGTGGTAGCGAGAGAGGGACAACTGGCAGGTTTGAAGATGAGCTTGTGGGCAGTGGTAAGTTTAAGAAAGCTTAGGTAATTGGGTAGTTCAAGCCATTGCAGGGTATGGAGAGAGTGGCAATGGTGGGATCAGTTTTTTGAGTTGATGGTGAATTTGCTATTTTATTGTAGCAGGATTCAAGTTTGGATTGTAGGCTGAGTTGGAGATTGGTTAGCAGTGGAGCACCATACATAAGACAGGGGAAAAGGTAGGAGGAGGCAAGGTTTTTCTGGTGGAGGGAGTGAGGTAGCAGTTGTGTCTGTACAGGGGTCCTAGTTTTTTATGTTTTTTTTGATGGAGGTTTGGATATGAGTGTCAAATTTTAGATGTTCATCATTGATAACACTGAGAAGTCTAGCATTGGATACAATTTCAATAGGGACTTTGTTCTAGCTGAGTACAGAGAATGAGTTTTTGCCAGAAGGGGAGTTTCTAGAAGGGAAGAAGATCATCAGTTTGGTTTTATTTGCGTGTAGGGCCAGGTGATTGTTTTGCATCCAGGTTTCTGTTTTAGAGAAAGCTAACTGGGTTTTTAGAAGCAGGTTAGAGGGGGAGTAGGATGAGCAGATGATTGTTGAATCATCTGCATATTAGATTAGTGATGAATCAGCGATGGTGTGGTGATATTTACTGATAAATATATTGAAGAGTAGAGGGCCTAGAACCCTACTCTGGGGCATGCCCACTGGGGTGTGTAGGAAGGGACAGTAGTTTGAAGATTTCCATTACATGACTTGTTGTCATTCAGCAAGGTAGCTAGAGAACCAGGATATGGTGGAGGGGAGACAGGCTGAGAGTGGAGAGTTGAGATAGGAGTAAGGGGTGGGAGACAGTATCGAAAGCTTTGGATAGGTCAAGGAACAGGGTGGATATGAATTTGACAGAGTCGTGTGCTTGACTAATGGTCTCAAGAAAGGAAAGGAGGGCAGTCATGGTACTGTGGCCAGGTCAGAACCCATGTTGAGGGGGGGGGGGATTGTTGTGTGTTAAATATGGCATTAATTTTGAATGAATACATTTTTCCAGGGTTTTAGAAAGTGAGGACAGGATGGTAATAGGCCTGAAATTGTGGTGTCACTGTTTGTACCACCCTTATGAAGAGGGATGATGTATGCATGATGTCAGATGGAAGGGACATAGGCTTTCTTGGATGGATCGGTTTATTAGTATAGAAATGGGAAAGGCAATGCTATCAGCTTCTATTATTAGGAAAGCTGATGGTAGATTATCAGGTGCATTCCAGCAAGGTTTTAGCTGGTGGAGTAGATTTTTTTATTATAGTTGTGCGGATGAGTTTGAGGCTGAATGTGGGGGGAGGAGATTTGTATTAGGAGGGATGTGGGGGCCAGGTGGGGTTGCAGTTGGGGGAAGAGTTGGGGAAAGATGAGGATAGTTTAGCGATGCAGTCTATAAAGAAGAAGTTGAATTGGATGGCAGTTTCAAGGTCAGTAAGTTTAGGGTTGGGATAGGGGTTATCTTTATTTCTAGGGTGGAGGAGAGAGGAGATTGTGTCCCAGAATTTTTTAGGGTTGGTTGAGTGCTCAGTTTGAAGTTTGTAGTAGTAGGCTTTGCAGTCTCTAGTTATTAGCTTTTTTATGGTGTTTCGGAGATGTTTGAATTCAACTAGGAAGTTAGGGTTTTTGTTTCTTTGACATTGTTTCCATTTTTTATCTCTTTGGAGCATGATTAGTTTAGTGTCTTTTGTTAGACGGGGGATGCATTAGCTTTGACATGTTTGGTTCTTAGAGGAGCGTGGTTGTTGAGTAGCATTAAGAAAGATTCATTGAAATGGTTAGTGGCAGGGTTCTTAGGGGGTCCAGTCAGTAAGTTTTAGACATTTGGAAAAAGTTTGAGGGTTGAAGTGGGAAAGGTTGCAAATTTGAATGCCTTTCAGCATACATTCCTTCTGCCATTAGTGTATTGCAACCAGCAACAAGGTGTGTGACTGTTTCCAATTCAGTTTTACAAAACCTACATATGTCTGTTTCTCCCACATGTTCAATGGACTTGTAAACCAGTGTGTACGTAGCCCACTGTCTTGGGCTGCCAATATTAACCTTTCATCTCTTGGTTTGAATTCACCTCTCCTTAACCATTCCTGCATTCATTCCTGATCAACATGAGGTTCTTCCAGCAGTTTTCTATACTTGCAACTATATTTATGCTTTTTCCACATTTCTTGCCTTCTCATCTGGTCCTTTACCTTGTATTCTTTCTTTTATTTTCTGGCACATTCATTTGCTGACTGTTTTTTATCTACTTCTAGTTTGATTTTTATTCCTGCTTGTAGTTGATATGCTTCTGTTAAATTAAGCAGAGAAGACATTTTAGATTTATTCTCCTCATGTTTCAAAACTTTTGCTACATTTGGATCTTGTGAGGTCACTAGATATGTGTGGAGTCCCATGATTGCTGATCTATACATATAATCAATTTCAAGGAGGTCCATTCCTCCTTCGGAACGGGGAATATATAATCTTGGTATACAGTGATTTTTATAAATCATTTGGTGAGCATGAAGCGTCCTTCTTGCTTTAATATCTAATCTATCCAACACTTTTTGGGCCAGTTAATCATTCAAAAACTGTAAGTTAGGACAGGAAGAGCAAATTAGTTTTTAGCTTGGATCTTGTTCCTAGATGACAATGCTGTTCTCAGGATTAATTTAAGTTTCTAAAGTATTTTTTACTGCGTTTTATTCACATTTGTTCATGTTTTATTGCTGATCCTTCATCAAGTCCCAAGTATTTATACACTCCCTCTTGCTCGGGTTCTTTTATATCACATTCTTGTCCCAAACTGATGTTTTCTTGGTGCTGCAGTTTTCCTGCTTTAAATGTTGCTTTTGCACATTTATCAAGACCAAATGACATTCTAATGTCATCTGAAAAAATTTTGACAACTTGCAGCTGTGCTTTTAATTCCTCTTCTGATGAGCTTTACAGTTTTAAATCATTGACAGAGAGAAGATTGTTTTCTAGGAGCCATATTATAGCCATGGCCTAAACTGTTAAGTAAACAGTTTAATGGGTTAATGGCAAGGCAGAATAGCAGTTGTGACAAAGAGTCACCCTGGAGCCCCCCCCCCCCTTGAATTTTTATCCCTGGGATAATAATCTGTCCTTTATCATGGCTTAATTGCAAAGTGGTCTGCCATTGTTTCATGGTTGCTGTAATGTAGTCAGTCAGTGAAAGGTGTATCTTATGCATTTTTAATCACTCTTTTATCCATGAATGTGGGATACTATCAAATGCTTTTCTGTAGTCAATCCATGTCATACTTAGATTCTTCTCCTTTTTACAGTTCTCCACCATAACTTTATTTAACAACAAATGATCCTTTTTTCCATATGACTTTCTTTTATTCCCCTTTTTTTCTACTGCCATAATTGAGTTTTCTTGTAAATGACTATAAACTATGTCTGGATCAATTGCCATGTATAATTCACATGTCATTGGAAGGCAAGGTATTGGTTTATAATTTTTAGTATAGCTTGCAGGTTCACTCTTAAGTAGGAGCATTGTTTTACCTGTTGTTAGCCAGTGTGGTGTCTGTTCGGGGTGTGACTTAATAATCATGCAAAGATGTTAATACTTTTAACCAAAAATTAGGTAGTGCATCTGGCCTTGGGGTTTTCCAGTTAGAAGCTTTTCTTAACTTTGTTTCCATCTCTCTGGCTGCTACTTCATCCCATTTCATATCCTGTACCTTTAAACTTCTTATTCTTTCTTTTACATCTTCTGTCCATTAAGCAGCTTTGTTATGTTCCACAGGATCTTCATAGATACTTCTCCAAAATGTATCTACTTCCTCTTTTTTTGGCAGTCTTTCACTTCCTTTTACCTTATTTCCCAAATCTCTATAAACTTTTTTTTTTGGGGTGATGAATAAATTGCTTGTTTTGTATTTTTCTCTTATATTTATCTGTGTATCTTCTAATTTTTTCCATCTGTGCTGACATTTTTAGTTTGTTATTTGTGATAGTACATGATAGATCCTGGTCTGTTCTAATACTGTGCATTGCCTTAATCACATCTATCTTTCTTAGTATTTTGGTTGATCTTTTCCCTCTTCTATAATCTTCTAACAGGTACACTTCTTGTCTTAATTGTTTTATAGTTTTCTCTTTTCGATACTTCCATGGTGGTATTCGATTTCTCCCGTTCCTTTCCCTCACTAACCTGTATTCTTGTGGTAGAACTTTATCAGTTATTAATTTAGCAGTACAGTAATATATCCTGTTTACTTCTGTTGTATTACATAGATCTCTTATTGACCTTCTGCAGTCCATTTCTCTCAGTGATCTTAATATATCTTTCAATGTCCATTAAATGAAGCAATTCTTCTCTTAGCTCATTTTCTTCCAAACAAATGCCGATAATACCTTTTAGCAGAGTTATACAGGTTCCCTTCAGAAGCTCGAAATACTGAAATCTCGAATTTCAGTATTTTGAGCCCAAGAAGCCAAATCCACAGAATACCGAAAGTTTAGAAGCGCGAAATTCAAAACCTTGAATACCGTAGATTTTGAATTTCGCGCTTCTAACGTTTCGCTGTGGTCATGTATTCAGGTAAGTGTGTGTGTGTGTTAAGGGTTTTGGGTAGGGGCTGTGGTGTGTGTCAGTGTGTTTTGTTGCTGTGATGTGTGTGTGCGTGGAGAATGTAGCTTGTGTGGGGGTGTTTTGTGTGTGTTTGTATGTAGTGCGACCTCGGAGTGAGAATATTTAAGTAGGGGGGTGTGGGGGGCATGTAGTAGAGTGATTGTGTGTGTTTGTGTGGTGGGTGGTGTGTATGTGTGTGTGTGTGTGTGTGTGTGTGTGTGTGTGTGTGTGTGTGTGTGTGTAGTAAAAATGCAAAATTCAAAACCTCCAGTATTTGAGGTTTTG
The DNA here is from genome assembly GCF_019279795.1 of Protopterus annectens. Classification (NCBI taxonomy): domain Eukaryota; kingdom Metazoa; phylum Chordata; order Ceratodontiformes; family Protopteridae; genus Protopterus; species Protopterus annectens. The sequence continues at coordinate 34,776,413 of NC_056734.1, read as the reverse complement.
AATTTCATGGTTTTTAGTTTTTGTTGTTTTGTGGATTCAACTTCTTGGTGTTTGAGATACTGAAATTCGAGATTTCAGCATTTTGAGATTCTGAAGTGAATCCAAGTTATACATATGTTCTTTCAAATGTATGTTTTTCCAAATGTATTTGTTTGTGGGGAACATATTCTACCCAAATGTTTTATATGTGATATTTTACAATTTTATCTTTTCTATTTTAATTCATTTTACTTTGTTGTTTCCCTGTGTTAACCTACCTTGTCTTATTGTGTATTATATTTATTTATTAATTTATTTGCATTTGTTTACCAGGAAAGTCCACTGGGCCAAGAAGACCCCATAGTCAGTAGAGCCATGGGGAGAAAAGCTCCACAAAAAACAGTTAGTATAAAATCGCATAATATTGGAAAAGTTTGTATTAACAAGAAGCATAGTTATAACAGGCAGTATAGATAAGTTTGTATTAACAAGAAGCATAGTTATAACAGGCAGTATAGATACTAAAAAAATGCATTATGAAAGTATAGGTGGTACAGAGAGATAATATACAAATACAAGGCATTGAAGTAAACCCAGGGTACATGTTCTAATACATTCCAAAGTGAGTGTACAGCCTACAATATACTCAGTTAAGAGTGTAGACATTGAAAATATAGGAAGAATTAGAATAAATGTCTAAAGGTATATGTATTAGAAATAGGGAGAGAGTGGTGCTAGGAGTGATGACTGTGAAGATTCCGCTTCAGAGCTATTTGCAGAAGGAGATGTTACTGGTAGTCCTAATAGCTAATGGGACTGCATTTCATAGTTTGGCAATATAGAAGGAGTAGAGCATTTGACCTGCTGGGAATTTAGGTTTGCAACTTGCAGGAGATGTTGATTTTCAGATCTGAGTGATCTATTTTGATGGTAGTGAGTTAGGATTGGAGATAGGGCTGGGTAGTCTGATGGACTGTAAACAATTTTATGTGCTATGGTTTCTCTTGTTGTCCCTTTAAGACTGGAATGGTGATTTATTATGACAATGTGTTACTATCAATAGGGTTAGCTTTAGTACTCTTTAAGAGGGATGAATTTTGTTATTCTGATGAAGTCTTTGGTGTAGGAGATGAAAGCTCTTAATCAATAAAACTTTATATGTATATTTTGGTTGTCCTGGTGTTTGCAGCCAACCTGGTTGCTTTGTTCATTTTTTTACTTTACAAACTTCAGCATGCCACGAGTGTTCATATTGTGCATATCTCTGCAAATTGCATACATTAATGTGTAATGGCTATGACTGGTGAAGTCACTATGTGAGTTTACAGATATTAGTGTAAAGTCAGCGACAAGTAATGGGGTAATCTCTGTACATTACAAACATCAGCTTATAGAGACCAGCAGTGATGACAGAAGCCCTGTGCATTCCAATCACAATGTATAGTGGCCAACAGTAAAGGAGTTATCTGTGTAAAGTACAGACATTAGTGTATAGTGACTATCACAGGTGAGGTCATCTCTGCACTTTTCAAACATTAATGTTTAGAGTGAGATTAGTGCATGTCTATGTGTTATATACATTATTATGAAGTGATTAGCAATGATTGGGATAATCTTTGAATTACAAATAGTTGTGTGAAGTGAGTGGTATTGATGAAGTTATTCCTTTCACATTACAACCATTAGTCTGAAGTGATGAACAGTTGGGGAGTTACCTATGTACATTAGAGTCATTTGTGTAAAGTGGTAGTAATAGAGTCATATCTGCACATTACCACCACTAGTGCGTACTGAGTGGTAGTTATGGGGTGTTCTCTGCACATTACAAATGTGAGTGTTTACTGATGAGCAGCAGTGAAGTTACTTATGTAAATTACAATTAATTAGTAGTAGTAATGGAGGTAATCTCTGAAATTTAAAGATATTAGTATACAGTGACCAGTAGTGATGTTGTCATCGATCTGCATTGCTGTCATAATATATATTGAGTAACACTGAACAAGACATCTCTGTACAGTACAGTTATCAGTGTAGAGTGAGTAATGCTGATGGGGTCACTTCTGACAAGCATGAATCTTAAGTAAGTAGCTGTGAAGAGTTTTTTCTCTATCATTATATACTTCATTGTACAGTTATAAACAATAATATTGGTCATCTGTGTACATTACAAATGTTAGTATAAAGCGAGTAGCATTGATGAGATAATTTCCTGCACATTACAAGCATTAGTGTGCAGTGACAGCTAGTGAGGATGTCACCGATGTACATTACAAGCATTGTGTAGTGAGCAGTAGTAGTGGATTCATGATTCATTATTGTGTATTGAATTGCATTGATGGGATCATCTCTGTACAGTACAAATACTGCATAATGGCTAGCAGTAACAGGGAATCTCTGAATAAAACACTCATTAATTTATAGCGAGTAGCAGTGATTGGGGTTATTTCTGTACACTACAATGTGCAATGAGGATAAGCGATGAGCTCATCATTGCACATTACAATCAAAATGTATACTGTGTGCTTGAAATGGTTCACCTGTGATCATTACAAACATTAAGGTGCAGTGTATAACAATAATGCATCATCTTTGTACATTATAAACATTAGTGTGCAGCAGGCAGTAATGATAGCATAATTTCTGTACATTACAACCAGAAGTATTTAACATGTAGCTGTGATGATCCATCAATGGAGTCACTGCATACCTTTTGCAGACTTTTGCCAACTATACAGTTCTGTCATATACGTTTTTTTTTTTTTCAATTTCAAAACATTCTGTTGTTGTTCATTCATTTTTCTTGTTTCGAATCCATCTCTTCACAATTTCAAGGACTTTAGCACACCAGGCCTTTCTGTGAAGAACAGCTTCTTTATGAGCTTGATAATTCATATTCTTTAAATCAGTAATGCTCTCTCTCTCTTCAGCTTACCCTCTTCTTTTTACTTTGAGTTTTTCTAGAATCACTGCTTTGTCTAGTGATTCTTCTCTTTGCATTATAACAATCAAGACCTCCAATGAGCAGTCTAGACTTATTCCCCTTACGTACTGATTGATTTGGTTTTTTTGTGGTCCATTGAATAATGATTTTTCATCTCTAACTGTACAGTTCAAAAGAACCAATGTTTTGATGCACAGCCTTTCATATAGTCAGTGTTTAAAGCCACTTTGTTGAGGTTGATGTCTCTGCTGTTTAAAATCTTTTCCAGATGTGCCATTGCTTTTCTTCCAAAATGCAATACTTTTTCTAATTTTATAGCCACAGTCACCATTTGCAGAGACCTTTCATCCCAGCAAAATAAAATATTTCACTGCTTCAACTTCTTCCCCATCTATCTATTATGAGTTCATATGGCTAGATAACGTAATTTTAGCTTTTTGATGATAAGCAAGTAACCAAATTTTGTGGTTTCTACTTTTATGCTTATTTTTGCCTGGGCATTTTCTTTAATAAACTACAACAAAACAGGTGCTGAATAAGAAAAAATCCAATGAAAAAAACACAGCACGTTGGAGAAAAGTAACTTTATCAAAACAGCAAAGCTTTCGGGTGAAACCCTTTCTCAATACTGAATGACCAATCTTCTTGGCTAGATGTCATGCCTTTTTCATTCCTCTTTCTTATTTCAAGTGTACACACTGCTCATTTAAATATGTATCCTTATTTCTTCTTACTATTCTCTGAGCATCAGGTTCAGTTTTGAAATATTTCTTTTTCTGTCACCATTAGTTTTTGCACTTTTTCTTTCCTCAGCCAACTGTAAACCCTCCACAGATAACCATTTTTGCTGTCTTAGTTTTCTTTCTCTTTTGAATATTTTTGATACTTCCTATTGGATAATATATCCACCTTGTCTAATCCTGTATTTTGTACATCACCTCTATTAGATATTACATGGAATATTGCTGAGCAGGTATCTCATTTTTTTTGTTTGTTTGTTTTTAATTTTGCAGTAAACATTGATTGTCTGAACCAGACCACACTAGGTCTTGTTTTTGCTGACTACTTATAAAGTGTCCATCTTTGGCTGTTAAGTGCATAGTTAATATGATTTCAGTATAGGATATCTAGTTATACCTTTTTGTAAATTCATCTCTTAGGCCCTTGAAAGAGAATGTTTGATATGGTCACTAAATTATATTGACAGATCTCTGCTAGTATATTTCTCACTATATTTCATACATCAAAGGCAAGCCTACCAATTATTTTAGCTGCACTTTGACTACCAACTTTAACATTCCAATCACATGTGACGAATTTAATATCGTATATGTGTTACTTTCAAAACTTGGTGCACATCCTCATAAAACTGATTAGCATTCTCTTTTCAGCACTGCAACATTAAATATTTTACTATATAATCTGACTGAGATCATTCCATCATTTTTGCTTAATAACAGAGTATTGATTTTGACATTCTTTTATTAACTATGAGGGCTACTCCATTTCTTCCGCAAGATTCCTTATCGCAGTAAAATATGATAATTATCTGATGCAAAATGATCCATTCCAGTCCATTTTAGTGAACTAATTCCCAATCTTTTTCTTATAATCTTATCCATTTCAAGTTTGCCTTAATTTATAGTTCTTGCATTTCAAGTTCACTTTGTGTATAATTCTTTGCAGCATAAAACTTTCCTTTCATCTCTACTCATCATAGAATATGGACATTCTTCCTACAATCTCTGTAATAAACTCTAGTGCTAATCATACTTGTCCTCTGATCCATCGCAGTAGTATGCTAGGCACCTTCAGATCTTAGGTAGTCCTCATCTACTGTCATTCTAGTATGTCTCTGCTGCTTTTGTATCTAGAGGTTTCTTGACAAAAATACTAGAATGGCTTTCCATTACCTTCTCCAAGGAGCCATCATTTGTCTGCCTTTTCTGGCCCTACATGGTACAGTTATCCAATAATAAAAAAAAAGAACTCCACCACACCTTTCATACTGAATGAAGAATCCAGGTGGAAAACTGGTTTCAAAGTTCTCCATATACAATCAGATTATTTTAAGGGAAGAACTGTGAGATGGAATAACATTGTTTGAGTACTTGTGTTATTTTTCAACCACAGTGTTTATTTCTGCAGCCATTGTATTTGTTTAGTATTGGTTGACATACAGAGTACAGGTCATAACTTCACTGAGATAAGCAAGTCGCTTAACTATAACAAGTTAATGATCCAAAAGGAATTTTAAAGCAAATTATTAAAAATTCACTGTTTTCACCAAAACAGCCCATATGCTAAAACAAACAAAATTAAAAAGCAAACACTCACACATACACACACACACACACACACACACACACACACACACACACACACACACACACACACACACACACACAAACACACACACCTACATAAAACAAAATAAGCATTTAAAGAGCAAACGCACATACACACATACTTGCTCACACAAACATATATACAGATGCAAAAACAATACATATACAGTATGTTGCCATGACAGCACATCATTCATCCACTGGCACTTGGCACACATGACTTGGCAATGACTTAGTTCTAACAACCCCTCTCCTGCCATAAGTATGAAAGGTGTACATCATCAAAAGAGGTTACACACATTTTTTTTCTCTGCTCACAATAGCATGATATTCTTTGACTCGCTCTACTGTACTATTCTGATCATGGCAAAAGATTCCAGAATTGCGCATATGGCTAATTAACATTAGCTGTGCCCCAGACTGCATCATGTGCATGCAGCCTTTAACAGGAAGATCAGTCTAGTGCTGTGGATTGAAGTCTTCTTACCTCTGTAGCACAAAATAAATCAACAAATTTCTGAATTCTGAATTATAACAAACTGAGAAATCCTAGTACAGATAGGATTGTATAGTGGGTAATGCATTTACATTGATTTCAATAGTTTCAGTTAGTTTGAAAACATTAATGAACAAATATAAATAAATAAATAATATTTTCCATAAGGATACGATCTATGAAGATTTTTAAAATAAATGAAATGATGATATTTTGAATTAAAGCTTCTGTTACAAGTATATATATGCATATCGTTCACAGTATCTGTAATGGTAACTGTTTTTTTTAATTGACAAGTACCAAAATGTTATTTTATTAAAAACAAAATAAACTTAAACTTACTCTTCTGTAGACAGTACCATGGAATAACCATAAAGACTATGGACATCATAATGATTTCCCCAGGTTTGCTTTGCATCCATACACAGAGTTTTAGAAAACATGAGGCCATCGAGAATACCTAAAAATGATTGCTTTGAATTGTTAATGTAATGCTTTTATACTTGTTTTGCACACATTTCTTAAAGACTATAGAAAAATGATAATAATAATAATAATAATAATAATTATAATAATAATAATAATAATAATAATAATAATAATAACCCTAAAACATTTATTTATTTATTTATTTTACATTTGTTAACCAGGAAAGTCCATCTGGAGCAGGTCCATTTTCAGCGGAGGTCCAGGGAGAAAAGCTCCGGCATCAAGTTATACAAATACAGTACATCCAGCATAATACACAAAGCAGGTTACATCATGTATACCGAGCATAGTAATATAACAAGAAATTAATAAAACACTCCAGATTAAAGAAGATATAGAACATAGGTAAAAGACAATGTCAGTTACAGTACATTCAGCATACAACACAAAACAGGTTTTATCATATGTGCTGAGAATAGTAATATAACAACAAGAAATTAATAAAACACTCCAGGTAACAGAAGATTTAGAACATAGGTAAAAAGACAACGTCAGTTATACATTGGTAAGAGAAGAAAATATATCAAGTGAGATTCTACAGTTAAAAGTACCCTTTCAGATGACCAAGCCTACAGGGGATCAGAGATCCAGCATTTGAACAGAGAGGTGTTTGGGGAGTTAATAGTAGTATGGGTAGGGTTATGTGATACAAGGTCATAATCAGGTACTAAGAAGGTGTGATTTGAGGGAGTTTTTGAATATGGATGTGGAGGGGGCAGTTGACACGGATAGGGGAAGAGAGTTCCAATTTCTGGCAACAGTGTGGGAGTATACTGCTTTCCCTGCATTATTGTTATCCTTGGTGATGGAGAGGAGAGATTTTTCACTGGATCTTAGGTACCGGTTTGTAGTATAGATAGTAAGTAAGCTGGATAATGAGGGTTTCTTTCAGCATATTTGAGAATATTGTAGGCTGTGCCCAGCTGGTGATAGTTAAGTAGCTGTGGTAGCCCAAGTCATTTTAGTTCTTTTAGTGCAGCACAGTGATGGGTTCAATAGGTTGCGTTAGTAGCAAACTTGGCTATTTTATTGTAGCATGATTCTAGTTTGTCTAGGTCGCATTGTCTGATTTGGGTAAAGATCAGTGCTGCATCTAATAGAGTTGAGAGGAGGTGGCTTTGTGCAAGAATGACTCTTCCTTTTTGTGGATTAAAGGACTTATGCCTGTATAGGGGGCCTAGTTTTTGTGTACTATTTTTATGGTATGTAAGATGTGAACATAAAAGTGGAGATTATTGTCTATTTCAATGCCCAGAAGTTTGGTGTGGTTAGAAGCGAAGATGGTGGTGCCATCCTTAGATGTTATAGTAAAGGAGAGCTTTTTTTAATCTATTAGGAGTAAATAGTAGCAGTTTTGTCTTTTTGGGATTTAGAATTAGTTGGATAACTGATATCCATTTTTCTACTGAGTTAAAGGTATCTTGGGTGAGTGTATGTAGGGTGGTGGGAAATGAGGTGGAGCAGATCATGGTTGAATCATCCACATATTGTATGAGTGTGGCATGTTGTGTAGTGCTACTGAGGTTATTTGTGAAAACAGAGAACAATAGCGGCCCAGTATAGAGCCCTGTGGGACTCCTATGGTGTTTGGAAGTTGTGTAGACAGAGTTCCTTTCCACTGGACTGATTGTTGCCTGTCAGACAAGTAGCTTCTGAACCAGGCTATAGTAGAGGAGCTGAAGGATAATGATGTTAGTGAGTCTAGTAGAATGGAGTGGGAGATCATATCAAATGCTTTTGAGAGGTCTAGGAAAATGGCTGATACATATTTGTTATCACTCCTGTGAAGGTTTATATGATTAGTGAAGGATAGAAGGGCTGTGGTAGTGCTGTGATGTGGATGGAAACCGTGTTGTGTTGTAGATAGTAGATTGTGTGTGTTCCATTTCTTCCATGCTGACCATTGAATCACTCCCAAACTGGACTCATGCCCATTCATTCCATAGAGGTGAGAGAGTGACCACCGATTCCCTGGGTCAGCCAATGTGTGTGTGGTTGGAGGTGCTTCATCCTGGCAGATGCCATGGATACATGCAGAGAAAATGACATTGCTAGTGCACATTTATGAGAATTAACTGAATTACCTGAATTAACTGAATTAAAGGGGCATGTATAACATAAAACATTAGAGAGAAATGAAAAATAAAGGTAATAAAGGTAAGATGTGTTGCATTAGTAATGGATATGATAATGAAAGCCATGAGGCAATGTACAAGTGTAGATGCCAGGTAAAAGACTGCATCTCAGAAAATAAGTAATAGCTGTGGCTATAAGCCTGAAAGGAAGTCTTACCCAAATCATAACCAAACCTGTGGAATCTTTGATAGAAAAGGGCAGTTTGTAAAGATGTGTTCTGGAAAAAGCAAGTGTGATCTAATCAGCCTGAATGTTGTATTTTGAAAGAGGGCTCAGTAATAGCCTGTAGTATTGGACATCAGAAAAGAGGTAGCCACTGTCCTGGTAATATATTGTACAGCTCACCACATTAAATGGAATGGCTTCTTCTTTTGGTTTCGTAATTAGGAGGAGGTTTTGTGCTTTCATTTAAATGCAATGAGAGGGCAAAATTTATGGTCAATCAAAGAGCAAACTGTAAGGAAGTACAGGCCACAAATCTAAATAGCTCCACTTGGAGGTCATCTGGTAGGCTGTCTATTGCTACTTTATTTTAACATGAATCTCCTGCAAGAATGACTCATGTAGACCAGTTGGGTAAGGATTGTAATTCAGCTCACAAGGAGTATGTGACAGAGAACAACACTACTAGAGGCAGGTCATTGATAAAACGTGATGACTTCAAGGTACAAAATATAATCACTGGATGAGTTGCTACCAAGATGCATTGCAGGGAATTCTTATTATATTCAAGATTCAGTGTAACTGACAACAAAAAAACAAAAAGATCAAAAGGATGTTTTGGGACAGCTGTTGATTATGTGGATTTGTACAGAGCAGATATAGTAGTAAAAAGCATAACAATGGAGACACACAAACGACCAGTAAAATTTGATGAAGATGCTATAGGCATTGAAAGTGGTTCATTAAATAGGTTCACAGGTTCATAGGTAGGTACCTGCCTATTGGCCCGAGGGCCTATATAAGCCTAGCCAAAAAGGTACCCTGGCTTATGCCACCCAAGAAAATTATTTACCTGTGCCTGTGTCGAGCAGAGCCACAGAAGTGAACCCCGGGATGAATTTCCTATTTCCCATCTAATCATGATTTTTTTGAAGAGAGCTAATGAGGAGCTTTGTTTGATATAGATAGGTAGTTTGTTCCAGAGTATGGGAAGTCTGTGGGACAGGAATCTATCCCACCAGCATGTTCTGTTTATTGTGGTGACAAGGTTTAGGTCCATAGAGCGTGTAGCTCGGAGGGATTGGGATTTCTTTAAGTGGAGCATGTCCAACAGCTCTGGGTTTGACATATCTTTGTATGTTAGGCAGAGATCGCCTCTGAGTAGGCAATATGCGACAGAGTAAAGCTGGAGTTTTTTGAGACAGTCTGCATAGGGCATCTGTCTGAGGCTGCTACTCCTCTCTGTGAGCTATTTCTGCGGCCTGTCCAGTTGTTGTAGATGTCTTGTGAGGTACATACCAAAAGGGGTGTTGTACTCTATAATGGGTCTAATGATCAAGGAGTAGAGGGGAACAATGACCTCTTTTTTCCTGAATGAGAAACCTGTTGTGATGAGGTGTGCCATGTAGAAGGATTTCCTGACTACTGTGGTGATGTGATTATCAAAGGAGAGACTACTGTCCACCTGTGTCCCAAGGTCTCTTATCACACTTTTGATGTTAAGTAGAATACCGCTTATGTGGTAGTTCATGGGTACAGAGTTTTTACCAGTAGGGATGACCGATGTACTTTTTGGCATTGAGCTTGAGGTCATGGCTTTGACACTAGGCATCTCTCTCAGTGAGGCCCTTTTGTAGGATGCCTACATTGCTAGGAGTTTGATTATGACTCCTAGTTTGCAGTCATCTGCGAACTTTATTAGCCATAGACTTTCTGTGTTAGCTTGTACTTCAGAGAAGTAGATAACAAACAGGAGTGGACCCAGGACTGAACCCTGTGGTAGTCCACTTGTTACTGGTCTAAAGTTGGATTTGGAGTCTGCTACTTTCACAGTGTGGATTCTGTCAGTGAGCCAGTTGGCAACCCATCTTGTGACATAGAGATTTATGCCTAGTTTAGTGAGTTTATCCATAATTCCAGAGTGGGGGATGGTGGGGAATGGTGTCAAAAGCCTTTGCAAGATCTAGATAGGCTGTATGAACCACCTTACCCTCATCTACGGCTTTCATGACTGCTTCATAGAAGTCTATCAGGTTTAGGAGACGTGATCTGCCTTTTACAAACCCGAACTGGGTGGGGTCCAGAGTTTGGAGATTACCAATGTCTTTATTTATAAGTTCCATGATGATACATTCAATGGACTTGCAGACCATGCTCATCAGGCTAATGGGGCGGTAGTTCCCGGGGTCCATGGTGGATCCACCTTTGTGGAGTGCAATAACCGTTGCTGTGCACCATTCAGTGGGCACAAAGCCTGAGGTGAGGCTATGACTGAACATGGTACTTAGGTGGGATGCCAGTTCATTCTGTAGTTCAGGTAGAATGCAGCCTGGAATGTTCTCAGGTCCCATGGATGCTGTGTTCTTGGCTTTGGAGAGTGTGTTTTATACCTGTGCAGCCATGATTACAGGAAAGTTGCATTCTTCTCGTATAGAGATGGGGCCTTTAGGGGGTGAGAGGGGGGTAAAGTTAACTTATCTGCCAGGATGTTGGCAATATCAGTTGGTTCTGTATATTTAGTACCATTGTGCTGTAACTCAGAGCAGATCTGAGTATTGCCATTGAAATTCATAACATAGCTATAGAATGCTTTGAGGTTGTCTTTAGAAACAGTGGTGATTTTGTTTTCGTAACTAGTTTTGAAGGATTTTATGAGAGATCTCAGCTTCTTACTCAGGCTGACCAGGGAGTCCTCCAGTCAGGGGATTTTACTCTTTTTTGCAGCAGTTTCTTTCTGCTGTTGTAGAGTTTGTTTATGGTAGGGTACCACCAGATTGGCTTCCTTTTTTTGGAGGGTAGCATCTTTGTTCTGTTAGGGATAGCATGATCCATGCATTCGTGTAAGTGCTTATAAAGTGCATTTGTGTAGGATTCAGCAGTCGTACCTCTACTGTCCGTCTGCATGGGTGTCGTGAAGTTTGTCACTTCTGTCTTATGAATCGTGAAGTTGGCTCTGGAGAATTTTTTTACGGTGGTTTCCCTAATGGCGGATGGGGGTGGGATGTGGATGTCTCGGGTCATTAGCTTGTGGTCAGATCTGACCAATGAGAAATTGACCTCTGGTGTGGAACACTGGTCACCCATGTTGATAATAACCAGGTCTAGGATATTGCTGATCCTGGTGGGGGTGTGGATAAGTTGATCCAAGGCGTTGGAATTTATGAATTCCAGAAAATGTTGAGCAAAAGAGTTGGTACATGAGTAGTTTCCCCAGTTAATGGTGGGTAGTTGAAATTGCCCATTATTAGGGTGTTAGGTTGTACCCTAATATTTTCCAGTGTATCAAGAAATGAGGAGTGGGAATCCTGGGGCATGATGGGGGATCTGTAGCAAGCTACAGTTTGGATTGTGGTCTTGCCCAGAGTTAGTTTCACTTATATAATCTAGGATGCATTACGCTGAGCAACTAGCCTGGAGGTGTGGATATCCTTAATGAATATGGACATGCCTCCAGCTTTAGTGTTTCGGTCCAGGTTAGGTGGCCGAAAGGCTAGGTATGAATTATAGCCTGGTAATGCAGGGCTGCTCTTTGGAGCCTTGAGCCAGGTCTCTGTCACTGCACAGATGTTGATGTTCTCCAATTTAAGGAGTGCCTCAAGTGAGTGCATTTTGAGGTTTAGACTTCTAGCATTGAGTAGCATTACCCTCAGAATTTGCTTGCTTGTACCTGTTATGGTTGAGAATTTGTCATTTGAACCTTGCCTAAAAAAGGTACTATAGCGGTGGCAAGAGCCTTAGCCATTAGCCAAAATCCCAAGGGTGACAGATGCAGGCCATCTCTGGCAAAGCATCGTGGTCTGCCGATTATGTCATCCCAGGCAGACATACTGGATCCCTTTAGAATGACAGCAGAAGCTTAGCCAATTGTTGAAGTCAATCATTTTGTCCTTGTACTGTGGTATAATTCTGGGTGATGGCAGGATGCTACTCAGGGCTAGCTTCATACCTGCCTGGGCTACAAGATTGGAGAGCTCCTCCATGTGTCTTTTCATGTAGTCCAGGGAGGTACATCTCAGGTCATTCACAGCAACATGGACAATGACAGAGTCATAGTTGTACTTGTTGTGTAGTGACCTGAGTGCATGTGTTATGTGGCGGATCCTGGCACCTGACAGGCAGCTGAGAGTAATTTTCTCCTTGTTTAGCCTGGTGAGTGGAACATCAGTGTGCCTGACTATAGAGTCACCTATGACTAGAGTGTTGAGTACGTTGCTATGCCTTATGGGCTGTGGTTGAGTGGCACACTAAATTTCTAGGCTATGTGTCATTTGGGTTGTGTTGGGGGGTGGAGGTTGCTTGGGTTTCTGCTTTGGAGGTCTCTGTTGCTTGAGCAAATTTTTATTGAGAGCCTCCATGAATGTAGGTGTGTGTTTTGTGTTTCGATGTGTGTGTTTTGGTGGTGTAGGTTTTGAGAGACTATGTGATGAGTGTGGCGTGGTGCAAGTGCTTACCTTCTCCTCTTAACTGTCTAGTCCAGTCTTGGGTGAAGAGAGCTTTGCTTCCAGTTTGGCTATATAAGTGCATCTCTCACAGATTGTAGTGTTGGGTGGTAGGAGGAGAGGGTTATCTGTGTACATGAAGCAATTGCTGCATTGCGCCATTATGCCCAGATTCATCAGGTAAACAGGAGAAAACACCGGGAGCTGACCCCTAGACATGCCTGGATAGGTGCTTATTTATTAAGTACTAAAAACTGTTTTCCTCTAGACAAGTGAGGAAAGTTAAGTGCTGTAGTAATTTGTAGCTTATTTAGTGCTCACAATGAGTTCTGAACAAGTGCTGAGCTCAAAGAGACAGATTTGAGTGCTAATACTAAAACACTGGTTAGTTCTAAGGGAAAATTTGAAGAGCAGACTTTATGGTACTGGGAATAGTTTAACCCTAGCTAACAGTAATGCATAAAGTGTACTTTTTTTCATTAGATTTTTATCAACTGGCATAAAAAAGAAGTTATGTACTTACCATAATGTTCCATCTGTGCTGTCCATTTTCATTTATCCTTGACATATGGATTCAGTTTTGATAGCAGAACTGATTTGGCCATTACTACAGCTCAAGCTGACCAAAAACCCTCAAGCTTCATCTCTAAACATAATCCTTTTCTCCTTATTACCTCAGATTGAGTTAGCACATTAAATATAGAGTGATAGATAAAGAAGCCTTCATGGAAGCCATATCTGCTACACCTAAAAAATACCATAAGTGGTAAGTAACGTTATCCGTTCCACCAAAAAGTTTTCAAAGGCTGGGGGATGGAGGGAGGGGAGTCAAGGATAAAGGAAAATGGATAACACAGATGGAAAGTTATGGTAAGTACATAACTTCTATATCGGATAAGTACATAACTTCTATATCTGATGTTGTCAGTTTTCATTTTATCCTTAAAATATAGGGCAGAGGTCCCACCTACTTTATATCTTGGGAGGTTTCATGGAAGGATATTCCTGAGCACCACTGAACCAAAGGATGCTCTTCCACTAGTGACCAAATCCAATTTATAATGAGTAATAAAGGTATGGGGAGAAGCCCAAGTAGATGCTGCACATATATCATCCATTGAAGCTCTAGACTGGAAAACTGCTGAACTGGCAACAGAGCTTGCAAAGTGTGCTTTAACAGGCCAAGGTAAGGCAATATTACTTCTGTCATAGGCAAAAGAAATACAATCCTTTAGCCATCTGGCTATGGTCACCTTACTGACTGGTTTACCAAACCTGGCACTTGAAAAGCAGATAAATAGTTGGTCAGATTTTCTCATGTCCTTTGTCCTGTGAAGGTAAAATCGTAATTGTCTGTGAACATTTGGCAAATGCAGACAGTATTGTCCTCTGTTTGAAAAATTTGGAAAGAATACAGGAAAATTAATTGTTTGATTGATATTAAGACACTGAAACCACTTTCAGTAGGAAGGTGGGATTTGTTAGTAAACAGACTCTATCGTTATGGAAGATCAGGTAAGGTGGTTTAGTTGATAAAGCTTGAATTCCTGAAATCCTTCTAGCAGAGGTTATTGCCACCAAAATAATGTTTTCCATGACAAGTATTTCAGATCACAGTCTGCAGAATGTTTGAAGAGAGAATGTACAATAGTTTGTAACACTAGGTTTAGGTCCCAGGGTGGAGTAGGATCTTTGAAAGGATGTCTCAGCAAAAGTGTCCCTTTTAAAAATGACTTACAGAATCTATTGGAAGCCAATAAATGTTCTTCCAAACCATTCAGTGTGGGGAAGACCATCTCTTGGTGACTTCCCTGGAGGGGGGAATTAGGGCAAAGTAGTTGCTGCATTTGTTGATTAGGGGAGAGTCGAACTGATCAGAGCAAAGCTGGCCCCATTGACAGAAAATATTTTCTTCTGTCATTTTGGAATTGAAAGACCACTCATAAGGCTGAAGAACACTTCTGCTTAGTTACTTTGCTGTCACACTGGAACTCCCTGAAATGTACATTGCTATCAGAAAACAGTTGGAAAAGATTGCCTACTGCCACACACTGAGTGCTTCTCGACAAAGGGGATAAGGTTTGGTTCCACCCTGTTTGTTGATGTACCAAACCACTGACATGTCTGTTTGAATCGCAATTGTGCCAGCAGGAAGAGCAGTTTGAAAAGTTTGCAATGCTAAAAGCACCACTCTTAGCTCCAGTACATTGATATGCAAGTTGGCCACTGTAGGGGACCAACTGCCTTAGACAGTCTTGCCCATAAAAATCCCCCATACCCCATCTGGGAGGCATCTGTGGTCAATATGGCCTTGGGCTCTGGAAGGACAAAGGGGCAACCCAGGAGAATTTCCTTGGAGTGAATCCAACAAGCTAGATCCTTTCTGCAATGATTGGTGATCAGAAAATGATCCAACATGGTTAATACAGTATAAACCATTGAGAAGCCAGTCGCCATTGTAAAATTCTCATGTGTTATCTGACTAGGGTAACTAGAGTAATTATTTCTGCCATAGAACCTAAGGCCTGCAAAACTAGTTGAGTGGGAACTTTTTTGCTGTGTATTATTTTTTGAACTTGGGCTATGATTTTCTGAAGTCTCACTGGGGGAATGGACGCTATGGTTGTTGTCGTATTCAGCACTGCTCTTATAAACTCCAAACTCTGAGTTGTACACAGTTGGGATATTTCTTAAATGATAGTTATCCCTAAGTATGCACATGTCTGGAAAACATAATCCCTTGTGTCTATCAGTCGATGCCTAGTGGGATCAGTAATAAGCCAGTCATCCAAGTACAGAAACACCCAGAATCCTAGCTGTCTCAAGTGAGCTGCTTCTACTGCCATACATTTGATGAACACCCTGCCAGCTGTGGTGAGACCAAAGGGTAGTGCCCTGAATTGGTAAGGACCAGCTCCCAGCCAGAAGTGGAGGAACTTTCCAAAGCACTTGTCCATTTTAATATGGTAATATGCATCCTGAAGCTCTATCAAGCACATCCAGTCATCCTTTCCTAAAAATGGAAGAATGGACTGTACCATGACCATCCAGAATTTTATTTGTCAAACTGATTTGTTCAACATATTGAAATCCAAAATTGGTCTCCAGTCCCCTGTCTTTATTGGCACTATAAAAAATTTTGAGTAAACCCTGGATCCTCTCTGGTCTGGAGGAACTTCTTGGATGACTCTTTTATTTAGCAGTTTTTGAATTTCTAGAACTGCTGGTTCCCTCTGACTGGGTGGAACATTGTGAATTTTCTTGTATACGGAGGGAAGATTGGAAAAGGGTTTGGAATAACCTCTGGATATCATCTGTTGTACCCAAAAATCTGTTGTTATATTTAACCGGTATTTTGGTGGAAGGATAAGCATCCCCCAACTTCCTCCAGAGGAAGACAATTGGGCCTTCTTTCAGGAACACTGGAAGAACTTACCTAGAAGGAGTCCCTGAAGCCCTGGTTCTACAGACCATCTGTGACACATGGATGGCATCTTCTATTGTAATTCCCCCCCTCTGCACCTAGGGGAACTGCCTCAACATGTATCCTAGAAAGGCCCTTGGGATTTTGTGAAGCATATTTTTACACCGCTCCTTGGATTCCTAGAAAAGGATCTGTAAGGGGTGGAAAAACATAAGCCCACAGCAGAAAGGGTCTTGCCATCCTTCTCGCACCTTGATAATGTCCCTATTACTTTTGGGCCAAACAAAGAAGATCCATCACAAGGTGCATTGATGAATGAAGACTTAAATGGTTCTGCAATGTCACATAGGTGCATCCAGGCATGTCTCTTATGGTTATGCCTGAACCCACCACTCTGGTTGTCCCTTCGGCTGCTTGCACAATGAGACTCATGGATGGGTATGACCAAGACTCCAGGTTAGCCAACTGGGAAGCAACCTTCTCTTGGACTCCCTCAGTAACAGATTCTGTAATGGAATCTGACAACTCCTTCATCAGAACCATTTGGAGTCTGGTAAAATGTGCCAGGAAATTCAAAGACCTTAAAGCAAAGGTCAATGAAGTGTAAACTCGCTTCCAAAACTTATCCATCACCCGAGAGTCTCTATTGGGAGGATGGATAAATGAACTCTCCTCAGCCAGTTCCTTTTTTGTGGCAGTCACTATGACCATGGCATCTACTGCTAAACCTTTAGCTCAAAAATCCTTAAACCCTGGATGTAGATAAAATTTTGTCTGGTCTCTTGGGGATAAGTTCAGTGGTATCTGGAGCCTTCCATGGCCACTGAGAAATCAAGTGAATCAGTTTGTCAGTGAGCAGAGTCACCCAAGAGGTAGACGGGTGAGTGCCAAAAGCCTGCAGGTAAACGTATTCCGTTGAGGAAGGGTTTTGAGACTTCCAGCCACCCTTCTGTTTCAAAATTTCTAGGATGCCTCCAAAGTAGACATCATCAGGCGGTGTCCTCAGGGACCCTTTCCCTGAGAAAAATCAGTGCCTTCTGTGACTGATTCCTGAGGGAATTTAAGTGCTTCCTCTTGCACTTCTTCTTTTGAGGAACCTCTTCAGGGGGTTAGTCTGGAGAAGTATCAGAAGATGAGAGAATTTGTATCTGATATTTCTGAGATTTTGGCATTAGCTGCCCCAATGGAGAGACAGATTTGATAACTGGGTGTGAGGACTGAGTCTTCTACAAGGGAGAATGTACTGACTGAGTCACTGTAAGAGACAATGCCTTTTCCACTGCCTTGAAGGCTGGACAACCAAAGATGAGAGGGAGCCTGGAACCAAGATAAACTGTCTCGGGACTGAGGTCACCCCCCCCCCCCACACTGAAGAAACTTCCCCCGAAACAGAATCCAGGGTCAAACTGAACCATGCCAATGCTACAAGGTGCACTGATGGCTCCAAAAAATTGGAGTTGACTCCTGTCTCTCAGAGCCAACAGGCAAGATAGAGCCCCAGGAGGACTCCGGTTCTGAAATATCCAAAGAACCCAGGGTATTTACCAGTTTTGAAGAGAAAGAGATCTCTGGAATTAATGCAGTCAGTGCTGGATGACTTGGAACTGTAAACTCTGAAGCCTCAGTGGAAGTCAGAGGAGGAGTGGTTAAAGGGATGAATGAATGTTTTGCTCCTAAACCCAAAGGAGACAGAGCTGATGGGAGTCCTGTAAGACCTCTCACCCACAAAATTTTATTCACCAGTCTCTCCACGTCTAGTTGTGTAAGGCTTTTGGTAAAATGGACTGATGTCAGAGAGGGAGATTTTGGTCTTTGAAGAAAGACTTATGATAGCTCACCCACAAAGGGGTTTTTAGATGGGGAGTAACTAGTCCCAGGTAAAACTTCCTGTTGAGCCATACCTAATGTCTGCACAGATGTAGTCCACTCCGATAAAGAAATGGAAGGTAAACTCTACTATGCCAATGCCTTCAGTGTCAAGGATTTTGTCACAGTAACAGTGGTAGGAGTCAGGGATTTTCCTTGTACCAACGTTTTTAAGCCAGAGTCCTTCAGTTCCGAGGAACTTTCAGAACCAAAGATTTATGCTTCTTAGATGTCTGTGCCGATGGAGAAGTTGGTGCCGACAAACTCCTCTCTTTACTTTTCTCCAAAGAAGATGAGGAGGAAGGGGAATAAATATCTGTTTAATTTTTATCTACCACAGATATGGGCTTTCCAAAGGTGGAAGGCATCAAACCTTTCAAAATTAGTTTGTTTCTTCTCTCAATGAGTGGTCTATAGCTAAAACCATGAGAGATACTGCAGCCCTCCTGTAAATGAACATGACCCAAATGATATACACATAGAAGATGTTAAGTCAGATAAAGGTATCTTATGGCCACACTTCTGGCATTTTATTAAAGCCATAAGTGACCTTAGCTTCCTCAGCCATGCTAGAAAAAAATGGGCTGCAAAAGGAGATAAGCCACAGCAAAAATGAGAAGGGAAAGCTAAAGATTTTTTTTAATAGGACAGGAGAGGACCGGAGAGTGAAAGAAACTATCAACAATGACAGCTAAATGAGTACACCAACATGTATGGAAAAGGAATATCAACGATGATAGCAGAGAAAATATACTTGCATGTAACAGCAAACAGTAGTTAAAGGGTAGAGGAGCAGCAAAAAGGGAATAACAGTGAAAATACCAGAGAAACTTGAAGAAATTGGAAAATTTTTCCTAAGACAGAAGAACTAAGCTCAAGAGCTCTGCTGAATGCATCTGTTCAGAGAAGCAGCAAATGAGATTGGAAGTAATTGAGAGAGGGATTATGGGCAGAGGTGAAGTTTGAGAATTTTTGGTCAGTGCAAGCTTTAGTAATGGCCAAGTCAGTTCCAGTACTGGAACTGAACCCATATGTCAAAGATAAAATGAAAATTGACAACATCAGATTAAAAGAGTTGCACCAGCTTTTCCATTGTTTTTAGCTGACCTTTATGCTATACAGTTTATGTATCACAGAACACATACCTAACCATTTGATGGTGGCATTGAACTGGATGGCACAGTGCTGTTGACAGACAATGGAGTCCATACAAGTGGCATGAGATGAATAGTGTTTGGTGGTATAAGGATATGGTATGGCAGCTGGTGCAGGAGAATGGGAATTAAGCAGTGGAAATAGATTATCAAGGTGGGATAGGATAAGAGCTGCACTGGGAAAAATTTATGTTTTTAGCAGGAAATAAAATCAGATTAGATGAGGGGAAGAAGAACCAAGTTAAATGCAAGTGCATCAGAAATAATTTCAGAATGTGAAGAAAAATGTTAAAAAGAGCTGTATAAGAGGAGCTGAAGCCTCAAGAGGAACCACTGTTAGAAACTGAATTAGGGATGTAGGAATCCAGATGGTAGTGTAGAGGAAAAGGGATGTGATACTCTTGCCATCAAAATTCATGGTCCAGCAGAAGAGCATGTTGGTCAGTGAGCTGAGATATAGCTGGGAGACATATTGAAATTTAGTGTGAATATAAGGGAGGACTAGGTCTTCTAAACTTGACCATATATGGCCAGTCTTTGTGGTACTTTTTGGGCTTGATGAGTGGTAGAGAAAGACATTGGAAACAGAGGAAAGGTTGTACGGTAAAGTGGAAGAATGTATGATAATATCTGCTTTAAGGTATATGAAGTCAAGTAAATTCTTAGGGGCAGATAGATTTATTTTGGTCAAAATAGTTGGGCTAGAACTGAGGAAATAACTGAAAGGTATGGGTGATACTATTACAGAAGAAGGGTGGATGCCACAATATGTAGAGAAGGCCTCAGATGCCTTAGTTATAATATTGTTTAAAGAGAAAAAATGACATAATTGATACACAAAATGTTCATCTTTGATAAAGAAGATGTAGATTTATATTCCACTGGCATTGCGGCAATGTTGGAGGAAGTATTATCATGTTTGGTAGAAAACAGGTTTATTTTTTAAGGAATGATTGTTGTTAGAGCATTGGCGTCTGCATTTTTGGAGAGACAGAGTGGAGTAAGGGGAAGCAAGACTAAAAAAGTCTTTACAAAGTCATTATGGGTATCCAAAAAAATAAATATTTAACACAGGTAGCAGGAAGAAGGTTACTGAGCAAAGAGGTCTTTTGATGGGGAATAAAGCACTATGAGAAATAATGTGAGTATAAATGATGGTTAACTGGAGCAAGGCTGTCCTTGACAGAGCAGAAATCAAAGCTGCTTCTTATCCATGACTTTATTTCTCCATGTCTGGTGTTTATGTAGGGGCATACTTGACTTCATAGATACATGCTGCAAACACGGTTCAGCTTGAAAAGGTATAACAGACAGAGTATAAAGGTGAGTACAATCAGAGGAAAGTTGAAAGGGGGGGCAGAATGAAATAAATTGAATTGGAAGTGGATAAAGAACTAAAAGGAATGTTGGGTGGATTAACTCAGGCTAAGGAGGTAAAGAAGTGAGCAGTAAGGTCCCCTGCAAATAACATAAGTCAGTGTAAGATGATAAGGAGGTTCTTAAGAAAATGGGAGATTCATGGCGTGGGCATTGTGGGTAATTTGATAATGGAATGGGTGGGAAATGTTGGCAATTGAGAAAACTAAAGATAAATATAATTTGAAGGAAGGAGGCTGGTTGCAGTATCCCATGGTGGCATTTAAAGGATGGCATGAACAGGAAATAAAATAAAAATAATGTTTTGGATAACGGAACTTTGTAAAGATTAAGTAGGGAAAATAGTGGTAAATTAATAGGACTTAACAGAAAGAAAGGACTGAGTCTATGAAGAGATTTCAATATCAGTGGGTAAGGGAGAGAATACATTGAGAAAGATATTATCTTTAAGTAGGAGGATGGGTTATTGTGCATAAAGTGAAGTTAGTTGTCCAAGTTTATGATGTACATCTTTTTTTACCGCACAAGTAGAATAGAGCTCAACAAAATTAATATAGAAAAGGGGTGGAAAACAGCTATTTCTAGGAGATGTGAGGAAAATAAGGTAGATGATATTCATATACGGTGGTGCTGTGAGGCATTGAGGAAGGTATGTAGGTAAATGATTAGATTAAGAGCTATAGTATTTCAGAAAAATAGGATTTGTTATTATATTTTGCCTGTTTGGAGTTAAGGAGAGAGAATAATGGGTAGCCAGAGGTGGATGGAGTTGAGTTCCATCTGACAGTAAGCTTGTTAAAAAATCACATTGAGATACATTGA